>NW_018406319.1:535301-594413 GCF_002113885.1 Mizuhopecten yessoensis
CCCGTTTAGTGTCTGACCCGACACAACAACACGCGCCTACCCCCGTACAGTGTCTGACCCGACACAGCACCACACGTCTAATCCCTTCCATTGTCTGACCCGACACAACAACACGCGCCTACCCCGTTTAGCGTCTGACCCGACACAGCAACACGCGCCTACCCCGTTTAGTGTCTGCCCCGACACAACAACACGCGCCTATCCCGTTTAGTGTCTGACCCGACACAACAACACCGCCTACCCCCATACAGTATCTGACTCGACACAACAACACGCGCCTACCCCGTTTAGCGTCTGACCCGACACAACGACCACGCCTACCCCCATACAGTATCTGACTCGACACAACAACCCGCGCCTCCCCCGTTTAGTGTCTGCCCCGACACAACGACCACGCCTACCCCCATACAGTATCTGACTCGACACAACAACACGCGCCTACCCCGTTTAGTGTCTGACCCGACACAACAACACGCGCCTACTCCGTTCAGTGTCTGACCCGACACATGAACACGCGCCTACCCCGTTTAGTGTCTGACCCGACACAGCAACACGCGCCTACCCCGTTTAGTGTCTGCCCCGACACAACAACACGCGCCTACCCCGTTCAGTGTCTGACCCGACACAATAATACGCGCCTACCCCGTTTAGTGTCTGACCCGACACAACAACACGCGCCTAGCTACCCCGTTTAGTGTCTGACCCGACACAACGACACGCGCTTACCCCCATAGAGTATCTGACTCGACACAACAACACGCGCCTACCCCGTTCAGTGTCTGACCCGACACAACAACACGCGCCTATCCCGTTCAATGTCTGACCCGACACAACACCACACGTCTATCCCCGTACAGTGTCTGACCCGACACAACACCACGCGCCTACCCCGTTTAGTGTCTGACCCGACACAACATTACGCGCCTACCCCCGAACAGTATCTGACTCGACACGCGCCTACCCCATCCCCAACCCTCATACATACTCTTTCTCTCCTTACACTTCACCGTACAAATATAATGTGTATACATCACAAGCAATAATGGATGACTTGCAATGTCTGATGTCTAGTAGATAAGGTGCACATGCAATTCTCGTGTACCGGGTAATTTACTTGGAGTACATGTTCAGACAGTTGGTACATGCAAACTGATAGAACATTTTCTGTTTTTTTTACATAATATACTGAGATCGTCTTCCATTCTGAATGTTGCCTCCCCTTCTCGACTTTCCCTGTAGATCTACATCGTAAACTGGTGAGATTGAGGTAAAGCACTCCGTCTAGATTCCAGGTGTTGTCTAGTAAGAAAAGGGTTCATGCACATTGCTACCAGCACGTATACTATGCTGAATGACTTTTTGCTATTCACACGACCTCTGTCTGTCGGAGTTACTTTGTATGTAGTACAAGGGGTAACAGAAGTAGTCAGCATCAGTACCAGTATGCCGTAGGTATTACTAGAATAGCCTGCTACCGTAAGTCCTTATGATATTTTGATGTTGTTAAATTTTGGCATTTTTAGCTCACCTGACACGAAGTGCCAGTTGAGCTTATGGTATGGTGTATTGTCCGTCGTCCGTCAAATTTTTCTTTTAACGACTTCTTCTTTAGAACTGGAGGACCCAGGACCATGATAGTTGGCCAGTAGGTACCTAGGACAGAGTACTATAAAGTTTCCTCAAATAAATGTCCTTGACGTACTTTCAATGTCACAGGGGTTTAATATGCAAAATCATTTAAACAACTTCTGAATAACAAATAGGCCCAGAAAAAGACATTTGGCCAGTACGTACCCGAGAAAGAGTGCTGTAAACAACTTCTTCCGAATAACCAGGAGGCCTTGAGCAATGATACTGTGCCAGTAGGTACCTGTGCTATAAAGTGTCCTCAAATAAATGACATTGACCTACTTTCGTCAAAGGGGTCAAATATGTAAATATTTTAAACAACTTCTACGATACATGGAGGCCCTGTGTGATGATATTTGACCAGTAGCATGCTGGTATAGAGTAGTATAAAGTGCCATTTAGTCTGGAACATTCTTACGCCAAGGAGACTCGGTAAATATAATTATTTACAAAAGTACTTTTATTGAGAATATTTTTCCATGATTGCTCATATGTCCAGGTGGGCGATACAGGCCCTCTGGGCCTCTTGGTTTTTCGAAAACATTAAAAATGATCATCTAGTCCGGTTTCCATTACCTGTCAAGTATTCCCAGTAGATACAGCTTGGGTTGTACATGATATGTTCCTGCGTTTTTGTCTAGGTACATGTATGACTAGGGGATTCGGAACTGTCACTCTAAACTCACAAAGAAAACACCATTACATGATTGTGTAACTCCGCTAGTACACCACAACAAACCACATTCCACACTGCACTGAATTATCACGTTGTGTTTGGTTCGTTTACTTTTTTGTCCAGACCTGTTTCCCCCAGCAGGAGTAACCAGGTGGGACGTATGATGGCCGCTTACGACCATCAATATTTCTACCTGTTGGGATTTCTATGTAAGTCGAATTCACGACAATACTTGAGTTGTGAACCAGACGTGTACGGAATCGAACCCTGGACCTCTAGAGTTTAGCGGGTATTTAATCTGTTGCGCTATTGGCCATGATACACGTATTTGTTCATACCTTTCAGCAACATTGTTGTGAATGACATCACAATATCATATACAATGTATAAAAGTTGGGAACACTCTATCTAAAATACCTTCTATTACACATGACCTTCGTGGTTACTTCCGGGGATATGATTGATAATTGATTAATTTAGAGATACTGACTTAAGTTTTAATCGTGCATTGGTTTGTACAACTAAAACGTCATTCGTGGACGTGACTATAAATAGAGTAGAAGCCCCGACCTGATTTTGACGTTACTGTGTCTGGATCCGATAACTGTTTTCAATGGTATTTTATACCGTACCGTATACATGTAAGGGGGCAATCACTGTGTACTTCCATGTACAGTTTTATATCTGGTAATTGTTTACATACTAACAGCAAACATCACCCTGTGTCTGTCATGGTCTAGTGCGAGTCTACAGGCCGGACATCATCCTGTGTTTATCATGGTCTAGTGCGAGTCTACAGGCCGGACAGTATAAGAATGGCGAGGTTTCAAAGAGTCCGTATCATGGTAATCTACCGCCTGGCAATTCGGTCTCAGGGATACACATCAGGGTTTGTTAGAAGCTTGAACTGGGGTAATTTGTCAAGGCATTTGTACGCGCTTTACAAGCTTTAGATGTATCCCCAAAAAAATGGGAAAACATATCGTCGAGATTAGGATAGCATGAGTCAGACATTGCTGTACTCCTTTGTAAGGGATCAGCTGGAGATCGTATATCAATCGAAGTGATGCAAACAAATTCGAAGAGATGGTGTCTTAATTTCGAACACATACTCTAACGAACAATAAAAGGTGACTAGAAGTTAAAGTTTGATTGGTGATGTAATTCTTCTCGTGAGAGACGTATCCAAGATTCCGTGTATGGGGAGGGATATAAGTAAGTGTCTTACTTTATTGCCCTTTAAAACTTGCTTACAATGACAATGTGTAAATGGAACACGTTTGTTTCACACAAGAAGTGACGATGTAAATATTTTCTCAAATGTGGAAGACTTTCATGGAGATGCGATGTCCTGATCCTGTATCCTTCTCCTATACAAGTACCATCATATACCGTCATATACCGCCGTCATATACCGTCATATACCGTCATATACCATCATATACCGTCATATACCGTCATATACCATCATATACCGTCATATACCATCATATACCGTCATATACCATCATATACCATCATGCTCTGTTAACTAAGATTTATGGGAAATTTGCTTTATATTGGAGGGGGAAAGGACAACGACAACCCTATCCATAGAAAGAAACTATACCCCAAAGCAAATTCCAAACGCCATGTACCCTAGACAAAACAACGGGCAGTATTCATATCTCCATATATACTTTGGCAAACAAAACCCAAGTTAATTTCAATCGTCATTCTGTACCTACATTTTAAAGCACAGGTCAATTACAATTATCAACTCTTTAACGAATGCAAGTCCTGTGAAATACCCAAGTATACTCTATGCCAAAATCACATGCAAGTCTAGGCTAAGCTTACACTTCGTGATATCCCCCCCCCCCCCCCCCTCCCTGTGTACAGGCTCGCTAAGTAGCCTTACAACATACGTGCACGCTACATCATCACAGCATTACAGGGAGATATTGTTCACACAATACACCAGTAAAAATACAAAGGTTGTCATGGTAACAGCAAAAAAAATGTGATAAACCTGGAGTGCATGGTACAAACGCAGCTGTCATATGACACAGTTCTTTCAATGAACATATTTGAACTTTGCTATAATATTGATTAATTACAGAGTATAAATACGCTGTGAGTGATAAGTACACGTGTAACGTATAGTTTGTGACCATCTACATCTGACACGCAATGACCGTAATCTACTGTACAATGTGTTGGGGAGTGTGTGTATTGGAGGGGGATGTATTGTTAGATCCACAGGTACGATGGGTTGGGGAGGGTGTGTATTGGGGAGGTTGTGTGTATTGTTAGATCCACAGGTAGAATGTGTACGGGAGGGTGTGTATTGGGGAGGGTGTATGTATTGTTAGATCCACAGGTACAAGGTGTTGAGGAGGGTGTGTATTGAAGGGGGTTGGATTGTTAGATCCACAGGTACAATGTTTACGGGAGGGTGTGTATTGGGGAGGGGGTGTGGATTGTTAGATCCACAGGTACAATGTGTGCGGGAGGGTGTGTATTGTGGAGGGTGTGTGTATTGTTGGATCCACCGGTACAATGTGTTGGGGAGTGTGTGTATTGAAGGGGATTGTATTGTTAGATCCCCAGGTACAATGTGTACGGGAGGGTGTGTTTTGGAGCGGATTGTATTGTTAGATCAACAGGTACGATGTGTTGGGGAGGGTGTGTGTATTGTTAGCTCCACAGGTACAATGTGTACGGGAGGGGGTGTATTGGGGGGGGTGTGTGTATTGTTGGATCCACAGGTGCAATGTGTTGGGGAGGGTGTGTATTTGAGGGGAATGTATTGTTAGATCCTAAGGTATAATGTTTTGGGGAGGGTGTGTATTTGAGGGGAATGTATTGTTAGATCCTAAGGTATAATGTTTTGGGGAGGGTGTGTATTTGAGGGGATTGTATATTTAGATCCACAGGTACAATGTGTTGGGGAGGGTGTGTATTGGGGAGGGTGTGTGTATTGTTGGATCCACAGGTACAATGTGTTGGGGAGGGTGTGTATTGTTAGATCCACAGGTACGATGTGTTGGGGAGGGTGTGTATTTGAGGGGAATGTATTGTTAGATCCTAAGGTATAATGTGTTGGGGAGGGTGTATATTGGAGGGGATTGTATTGTTAGATCCACAGGGACAATGTGTTGGGGAGGGTGTGTATTTGAGGGGATTGTATTGTTAGATCCACAGGTACAATGTGTTGGGGAGGGTGTGTATTTGAGGGGATTGTATATTTAGATCCACAGGTACAATGTGTTGGGGAGGGTGTGTATTGAAGGGGATTGTATTGTTAGATCCTAAGGTATAATGTGTTGGGGGGGGTGTATATTGGAGGGGATTGTATTGTTAGATCCAAAGGTACAATGTGTACGGGAGGGGGGTTATTGGGGAGGGTGTGTGTATTGTTAGATCCACAGGTACAATGTGTACGGGAGGGGGGTTATTGGGGAGGGTGTGTGTATTGTTAGATCCACAGGTACAATGTGGTGGGGAGGGTGTGTATTTGAGGGGATTGTATTGTTAGATCCACAGGTACGATGTGTTGGGGAGGGTGTGTATTGGGGAGGGGGTGTGTATTGTTAGATCCACAGGTACAATGTGTTGAGGAGGGTGTGTATTGAAGGGGATTGTATTGTTAGATCCTAAGGTATAATGTGTTGGGGAGGGGGTGTATTTGAGGGGATTGTATATTTAGATCCACAGGCACAATGTGTTGGGGAGGGTGTGTATTGAAGGGGATTGTATTGTTAGATCCTAAGGTATAATGTGTCGGGGAGGGTGTATATTGGAGGGGATTGTATTGTTAGATCCTAAGGTATAATGTGTCGGGGAGCGTGTATATTGGAGGGGATTGTATTGTTAGATCCAAAGGTACAATGTGTACGGGAGGGGGGTTATTGGGGAGGGTGTGTGTATTGTTAGATCCACAGGTAAAATGTGTTGGAGAGGATGTGTATTTGGGAGGGTGTGTATTGGGGAGGGTGTGTGTATTGTTAGATATTCATTCTAAACCGATCAGGTATACCATTTGACCGCAAGTTATTTACATTGTAACAAGATGGCGGCGCCAAGATAGCTTTTAATTATTGCCAAAAAAAGGATCATTTCTTTTCGGAAAGTGACAGTATATCTGATCATCTTTATGAATTATCTTCCATATCACATAGAACAACGTTATGTACTCGTCAATTTTCAGTATTTGAAGAAAGGGTGTACGAATGGTACACAGGAGGTAAATCAGTTTCATTCCCACTGAACTTGAATTGCGAAGATATAATAAACAACAGTCCATTTCTTTATTGTTGAACTCAAAGAACTATTTTTTACGTATTCGGTGTTATGATTAAGGTGTAAACATTACACTAAATGAAAAAGCACGTGGGAAGTAAATGTTCGCTCAAAGATCTAGGCAAAAATACCCGACGTGATAATTTGGTGATAATAATCCTCTTTACGGTTACTTGATGCAGCAAAACATGTATACATTCAATGTAAAAATATATAAAAACTACATTGTATTAGTCCAAAGTGTTATCACAAAATGTGGTGTCAGTACGGTTTTTTCTGCAATAATGGCGTGAGACAGTAAGGGAAATGAACAAAAGGGAACAGCAATGTTTTATGCGAGAGATTGGAAGTACATAAAACTGTGTTCAAACTTTTACGAGATACTGGTTGTTTTCCTAATAGATTCACCAGCAATCGGGGCTGATAAGAAGTGTAAAACGTGTCAGTACGCGAGTAAAACATCAATGCGCAGGTAATGACGATACAGTCACAGGCTATGTCTCGCGTAAGGAAAATGTGTATTCTATACATGTACTGCCAGAACCTACTTGTACAACATGTAGACACTTCATGTAAAAGTGAATGGAAATCTGATATGTCCTTCATAATTTATCCAATATGTAATTTCTTTGGGTTGGTAATCGACACCATATGCGTCTCATCCATATAGGTAAGGTAACAAGCCTCTCATCATCCTGGTGTCATTGTTTCTCCCACAACTTGTTCGTTTGTTCGTAAATGCATACACCTACTGTAGACCTATACGTTTGAGTAATACATTTGATCTCAATACGAGCGTCTCTTATATCATAAATACATGTCTCTGCCGTTCACAGGCCATGCTGTATATACTGTATTTCTACTCGTACGTGATATTGTAGAACACGGCACCATTTCATGGGAGTGTAAACTAGGATTGTAAGACGTTTATGATCTAGTTAACCCGTTGTGTATCCAATATGTTGATTTAGTACTACGGATAAGAACTTACCACCGGAAGTCAAAATTGCACCATGTCTGGCCTCGGCCTGGTCAATGCGTTCTACGGTGGTGGTCTTGAATATGTTTGTGTTTCATGATCACTTGTATATACTATGTCACTGGGTTCATACATGTCCCTAATCGTTTATCTATTAAAGCGGAGATACCGAGATCGTATGCTCATTATTGATCTTCTGAGTTCGTCTATCGTCGTTACCGTTAAAATATATTGAAGCCGTTACAATCTACTTTAGAATTGAAGTTGAGCTACTGAGTTCGTATATCGCCCTTACCGTTATGATCTGTTGAAGCTGAGCGAGTGACATCGTCTTACAATTTATTGAAGCTGTGCTACTGAGTTCTTACATGTATATCGCCGTTACTGGTGCAATCTATGGAACCTGAGATAGTGACATCGTCGATACAATCTATGGAAGTTGAGCTACTGAGTTAGTATATTGCCGTTATCGGTACAATCTATGGAAGCTGAGATAGTGACATCGTCGTTACAATCTATTGATTGTATTGAAGCTGAGTTACTAAGTTCGTTTATCGACGTTACCGTTAACAATCTATGTAAGCTGAGATAGTGATATCCCCGTTACAATATTTAATCAGTTGAAGCTCTTCTTCAAATCCAAATATCTGCTGATATGTGTAACCCTTGCATTTCGAGGATACTTGAACGTTAGCCATCGAGTTCGTACATTATCGTTACAACTTGATAAAACTAGAAAGTGATACCTATCGGGGCCATGTTTGAAATTGAATTGAACGTTTGGCACAGTTTTTGTGTTCGACAGGATCTCCTTCACTTTCCTCTCTACATGTAATGCCGGTGTAAACAGATGGAGGGGTACTGTTATCAGGTCGGGGTAAGGAGAGGGAGGGATAGAAATCTAAAGAGTCTGTAAATAAAGCTAGAGAATTTTGTTGTGTTTCAAGATTTTGCTAATTTGGATATCTGTCAGATTTCAAGATTTTGTTATTTTGACAAGGTGGATTGAAGTTTTGATAACTTAAATACCTGCACGCTGTATCTGCCTCCTATTTCCCAAACGTTCGTCGGTTGTGCCAATATCAATATTGTCTTTTAGTCTTGTATGCAATGGTAGACTAGACAGCACCGCAGCAGCCATGAGCACTGCCACAAAACGGACATGCGCTATTCCTGGAACGAATTAGCTATTTTTGAAGGATAATTCAGAAGTAATAACGTGAAAATGTTGGGAAATAGTCTGCTAAAGAAGCCATAGTTAACGAGTAATTGATAGTTTTATTAAATTTTGTATCTGGTGCTGGAAATGGTTTGGCAACCATGTATATCCCATTGATATAACAAACAAAAAATGAGAAAGGTGAAATACGTTGTGGTACATGATGCAGTGTTCTAGGTATAGTAAAGGCGTTCTCAGAAATCCCTGAGATAGGTGCATTTGGTATTCGGCTGTAGAATGTACGAGTGTTTAATTTGTGTACATGATACTAGAACTATCGAGTTAATGTGAGAGTCGTAACTTGAAGCATATCTGTACAAAAACAAACAGCGGATACAAGAATGCACATAAATAATATGCCTTCATCATATGTAAAAGAAAGTTATGATCCAATGGTGCTGTCTGCATTTAATGATATATACGCTCATTTGCACATTACATGTGGTGCATGCATATAGTATATCAAGATACCTGTATCGGGAAGATAACGGATACGCAGTGTATTACACGTGTCTACACACGGCCAAATGAGCACGTGCTATACAGGATACATGGTAGTGTTGATATTATAACTGATTCTCTATCACAACAATGCTGGACGTATTTGTTGGTGATGATAAGTCTTTAATTTCTACAATAACAGTCGAGTACCTACAAGGTGTGTGTGATGGGGGTGGTGGTGGTGGTGGTGGTGGGGAATACTCCGACACGTATGTATCACATATACAATTGTATTTACTGCAGTGTACTTTGTAAACATCCCTGTTAGTAAACATCCCTGTTATTTTTGGTGTTGGTCTTGCAGCATTATAGTAGAACGTTGCATTGGCATTCTTACCAGATTCCGTATTCCCTACTCGTCATTGGACAGACATGTTCAAGGCTACATATTTCAGTCTAGGGTTTCGTTCTTGTTAAACATATATTCTGTGAACAAGAAATATGGCTGTCGAGAGCGGAAGCCTTGTATTTCGAAGTTCGGCAATCGGACAGCTGTAGTTAATTAGTAAATAATTAATGGACTTTACAAAAACCATAATATAATGCAGAGTAAAAAAAATGCAAGTCCTGTTGCTTTTTCCACTAGCTTTTCTCCTCCCTAGTTTGAAACAGCGGGAATCGAATAACCAAGTGATCAAGATTATTACACTGTAGTCATATTTTCCCGGTGTAATTCACTATCTATGATAAAGACTGGGTCCGTCTATTACATGTAACGTGCTAGTTTTACACAGATCCAATGGTCTAATATGTCGGGGTTTAATGTATCAGGAGAAATACAATGTAACTAACACTGTATTGTTCATCCTCGATAGTCCAGGGGTTACGCTCACTTACGTGTTGAGAACACGAGTGAGCTTAACCCCTGGAATTTTGAGGGGCTTATTTCTTTCAAATAGTGAGGTTTTGTCGAAAAACAATAGAAACTTCTTAAACTCGACACAGGTGGAATAATAAAGGTGTGTTCTTCTACTAAAATAATATCGCTAAGATGGAGTGGCACCAGTCGTGTGTAGCCTGTTCTTTCATCGCTCATACAAATGTATCATCGCACCTCTCCTTTGCTGCTGACAAGTAAGATTCTCCAAATCACCATGTAGTCGTAAAACATAGCAGCAGGAAGCCGTAAGTGGTTTTTTGACGTCTCGATTACGGACGGTGTATTTTTACACTCTATGTTTAGAACGGATATTTTAGTACTTCCACGAACTTAGATAATCTAATTCCGTGGTACTTCGTAAGTTATTAAACAGTGTAGATCAAGTGTACAATGATGGTCCAATGATGCTCATGTTTTAGTTCTTGGTTGACATCAGGTAAGTGTTACGTTCACACGTCTTATTGATGCACTCAAAAGATTTGACAACCACAGTTAACTCTGATATAGCCCCACCCTCTCTGTGATGACCCCACCCTCTCTGTGATGACCCCACCCTCTCTGTGATGACCCCACCCTCTCTGTGATGACCCCACCCTCTCTGTGATGACCCCACCCTCTCTGTGATGACCCCACCCTCTCTGTGATGACCCCACCCTCTCTGTGATGACCCCACCCTCTCTGTGATGACCCCACCCTCTCTGTGATGACCCCACCCTCTCTGTGATGACCCCACCCTCTCTGTGATGACCCCACCCTCTCTGTGATGACCCCACCCTCTCTGTGATGACCCCGCCCTCTCTGTGGTGGTCGCAGTTTCTGTGTTTGACCCGGCCCTGAAGTGTTCCCAGTGTATGTGTCCCAATCCTCTGTATGTTACACAGGCTCTGTGATGACCCAATCCTCTGTATGTTATAATCAATCCTCTATTTATAACTAGCCTATATGTGTTCCTGTCCTCTATATCATCGATCCTCTATTTATAACTAGCCTTTATGTGTTCCCGTTCTGTATATAATCGATCCTCTATTTATAACTAGCCTTTATGGGTTCCCGTCCTGTATATAATCGATCCTCTATTTATAGCTAACCTTTATGTGTTCCCGTCCTGTATATAATCGATCCTCTACTTATAGCTAGCCTTTATGTGTTCCCGTCCTGTATATAATAGATCCTCTATTTATAGCTAGCCTTTATGTGTTCCAGTCCTGTATATAATCGATCCTCTATTTATAACTAGACTTTATGTGTTTCCGTCCTCTATATAATCAATACCCTATTTATAACTAGCCTTTATGTGTTCCCGTCCTGTATATAATAGATCCTCTATTTATAGCTAGCCTTTATGTGTTCCCGTCCTGTATATAATCGATCCTCTATTTATAACTAGCCTTTGTGTGTTCCAGTCCTCTATGTAATCGATCCTCTATTTATAACTAGACTTTATGTGTTTCCGTCCTCTATATAATCAATACTCTATTTATAACTAGCCTTTATGTGTTCCCGTCCTGTATATAATCGATCCTCTATTTATAACTAGCCTTTATGTGTTCCCGTCCTGTATATAATCGATCCTCTATTTATAACTAGCCTTTATGTGTTCCCGTCCTGTATATAATCGATCCTCTATTTATAACTAGCCTTTATGTGTTCCTGTCCTCTATATAATCGATCCTCTATTTATAACTAGCCTTTATGTGTTCCCGTCCTGTATATAATCGATCCTCTATTTATAACTAGCCTTTATGTGTTCCCGTCCTGTATATAATCGATCCTCTATTTATAACTAGCCTTTATGTGTTCCCGTCCTGTATATAATCGATCCTCTATTTATAACTAGCCTTTATGTGTTCCCGTCCTGTATATAATCGATCCTCTATTTATAACTAGCCTTTATGTGTTCCCGTCCTGTATATAATCGATCCTCTATTTATAACTAGCCTTTATGTGTTCCCGTCCTGTATATAATCGATCCTCTATTTATAGCTAGCCTTTATGTGTTCCCGTCCTGTATATAATCGATCCTCTATTTATAACTAGCCTTTATGTGTTCCCGTCCTGTATATAATCGATCCTCTATTTATAGCTAGCCTTTATGTGTTCCCGTCCTGTATATAATCGATCCTCTATTTATAACTAGCCTTTATGTGTCCCTGTCCTCTATATAATCGATCCTCTATTTATAACTAGCCTTTATGTGTTTCCGTCCTGTATATAATCAATCCTCTATTTATAACTAGCCTCTATGTGTTCCCGTCCTGTATATAATCGATCCTCTATTTATAACTAGCCTTTGTGTGTTCCAGTCCTCTATGTAATCGATCCTCTATTTATAACTAGACTTTATGTGTTTCCGTCCTGTATATAATCAATACTCTATTTATAACTAGCCAATATGTGTTCCAGTCTTCTATGTAATCAATCATCTATTTATGACTAGCCTCTGTGTTTCCGTCCTCTATATATCGATCCTCTATTACATGTTACTCGCCTCTATGTGTCCCCATACTCTTTGCTTTTCCGTGAGCTGTGTGTTACCAGTACCTGTGTGTTCCCATACTCTGTGTATTCAATCCTGGTCCGTGGTCCGTCCTTAAACAATTCTTGTTATCGCTATTTCTCAGAAAGTACATGAGGTATCGTTCTCAAATTTGATATGAAGGTTCACCTTGGTCTGAAGTTCTGTATGAACAAAATGGCCACAGTATGTACTAATGAGATCTTTCTGATATTGTGATGATCGGATATTTTTCTATTACATTTAAAGAATTGTACTAGTAAATATGTGAAACGGTTCATTTACTGTTTACATGACTTGATCAAACAGATAAGAGAAAAAATGAGAAAAGATCAAACTGACATAAGCTAAAGAAGATGGTACAATGGTGAGCGCGAGGATCCACCTCGGCTCTCTTGTTTCTGTTTATTGTTGATGTTTCTAGTGGCGTCGTGAAGATGTGACATAAACATTGTTGAACGTAGCTGACCGTGGTCATCAGTGAATGTAATACTGACTGAACATGATCTCTACAAGGCTCCGTCTACACTTGGGACAAAGCTTGGACAATTGTTTGTACCGGCCATCACAAAACCTGGGTCCGAGTCAGTAAAGATATGTCCTTAATTTGTGCTAATTGGCCATTACAGTTGACCTGTTGGGGACGTTAATAAGAATATTACCATGTTTGGACATGTCCGGTTAATTGGCTTGGCGACATCAGAGGAAATAATGTAGGCTATTACGAAGTATAATTAGTTGTGGCCCCTGTAGCTAAGTCGTTCATTTCGAGTCATTGTCAGCTTGTGTTTGCAGATACGTGGTTAATAAACTGTATTAATATGGAATTTTGCAAGCTAACCAGGAGTCGGATGAGGAGCTAAGTGAGTTGAGATCGATACATATTACAAGTGTGTATTGCCGGTAACGTCATATCGATATAATTACATCTAATTGCCACAGTGAAGTTATTTACATAACAATGGATATTAAAGGGCAATGGAAGGTTAGGGACAGGCTTATTGAATGTTACAAAACACGCACAGTCAAGTATATAGATACTGTTCGAGTCGTACTAATTCTTGAGTGTATTACACAACTGCAAAGACGCTTTATATTCAGCAAGGCGACTGGGCACTCAGCATGGACTGTATCAAATTGTTATTATTTTATCAGACATTACTGTTTCAAAAATCTGTTTCTTGAACTCCCATTCTATTTATTTACTTTTTATTGTGATTGGAGAGAATCACCATATATGGGATAAAAAATGAAAGCTTGGAACTAATGTTTGGTCCATCGCTTAGTTGTTCGGCGTATAACCCCTTTATCTTACGTCACTTTGGACGAGAAAAATTTCAACAGCAGGCACCCAAATTTGGTATTTCAAAATTAATATGTAGATAAGAAATATTGGATCTCGATAAGGATATAGAATTAATGACAAGTTTTGTTTTCTAAAATAAAGTAATAATGATAAAACTTTATCTAACTGTACGTACCAATATGGTGTTTTAACTTTTCAACTTCTGTATATGAATTGATTATTTCAATAACGATGTTAGTGTCTCATAAGTCAGCTAATTATGGCTGGGTATTGATCGCTTTCACCATGTGTATTTTATTATTGTGATTTGTATTTTACTGTCGATCAATGCGTGACACTTAAATTAACTCAATTCAATTAGTTTATTCTGTAAGCCTTACTACTTATAAGATACAAAACACTATTAATATATACAGGAGAGGGATAATTGTATATAATCGTATCACTATTATTTATCTTATCTCATGTATAATGTGTTAATTACTACTAATTAGACCTCTCGATGATGACATTGACATGTGACACGCGGTCACATTTATATCACGCGTGACAGCTGTTGATCAGCTGTTCTGTGTGAGTTTCCCCTCTCTCAAACTGACCGATTCGAGAACTCTACACATGTGTGTACGTAAGTATAGACTTTGTAGCGCATCTCTTCAGGATCTACAACTTCACCTCGGCGATGACAACACCCGATAGAAATGTGTGTGTTACTGATATTGTGAGTGAGTGCTGGGGGTGGGTAGGGGGTGCCGGACGGACGGAATTTAGGTGTCTTTAATGGGACTTGCATGCCTTATTATGATGATTCCAAATTGTTTGATTAGCTGGAGTGATTGGTGTAGGCATTGCTGACGGAACACCCACGGTACATCGTTAGACCAGTGATGGGCGCAAAGTAGTTTATATACAGCAAAACAATCGGTAATTATGATAACGAATTTCAGATATAGTAGATACTCGTGAGAGGGTGCTTCGCCAGACAGGAAACATGGTGAATACTCATAGGCAATGCCATCATCGCAGGTTACAGTCAGTGTTAGCTTCGGATAGTTTCGCTCTATCCATAAACACAGCCCGTGTTTGCACCATGTTGTATGGGTAAAAGATTATAAAAACACCTTTAAACATTATATACATTAATAAATATGTAGTACTATACATTATAACAAACATTACAATGAAAAAGGAGGACTAGAGACTTAGAATATCCTTGATTGCCTCAGTTTAATCTCAATCCTCCCTGTTGTCTTATCAGTCCAACTCTTAGTCATCCCCTGTTGTCTCCTCAGTCCAACTCTCAGTAACCCCATGCTATCTTCTCAGTCTAACTCTTAGTCATCCCCTGTTGTCTCATCAGTCCAACTCTTAGTCATCCCCTGTTGTCTCCACAGGCCAACTCTTAGTCATCCCCTGTTGTCTCCTCAGTCCAACTCTCAGTAACCCCATGCTATCTTCTCAGTCTAACTCTTAGTCATCCCCTGTTGTCTCATCAGTCCAACTCTTAGAAACCCCATGCTGTCTTCTCAGTCTAATTCTCAGTATTTCTCTGTTGTCTCCTCATTTCGACTTTTGTAACGCTCCCTCGGATGTCTCATCAGTCTGCTACTATGAGTCTAATGGACGTATATTGCTGTTCCTGGTCTTGTTCCAAATTGGTTATGAGGTTCACGTGGAGGTCTACAGAACGTGATCATAAGCTTCATGTCAGACTTATGTCATTAATTCTCCAGCCACCGGACAGATGGGAACTACAGATTAACATATTGACCACATGGCCAGAACTGGTCGGTGTACAGGCCGCACGCGTTATAGATTAGGCAATACGGCCAGACGTCTGGTTAATCATCTTGACCGATCAAGTGAGAATGGACCGGGGGCTGGTGACTTTAAAAATGCTTTTCAAGGGGAGTAACTCTAACATCCCTCGGCATCATACTTCTGTTCACTTCGTTTATTTCTCGCGTATTGTTATATTGTCCTTCATATTTGGGTTGTATCTCCCAATTTTAAACTAAGACAAAATCTGCAGATATAACTATGAGTTGATATTTGTACGTGTTTAGCACCTATTTTGAAACATAACCAAGAAAAATATCGTATTATTCGCAATATTAGAAGTTCCTGAAAATAGATCCGAAGAAATCGATGCCATTGCATGCATATGAAAGTCGTCGCGATTTTCCATAAATCTCGTATGAAATGGAAAACCGTATACCCTTATTCATGGCGCCTATCAGTCTGATATTTTTTTTTTCAATAAGTTCAAAATTTGACATCGTTTTTCTGTTCAAGAGAACAATCAAATAGATTAATTACACACGTGATATCTTAAAATGTTCACACAATTCACAGTATACATCGTCGGTCACAAACATTTCCAAATATTTTGTGGTTAAAAAAAACTGTTGAACGAATTTTATTTGACTAATTTTTGCAAAATTGGGATTCTGACAAAAATGAATCCAGCAAAGGAATAAATTATAAATTATTTAAAGATGAACTAAAATTAGAAAATTATCTAAATATCCTGTCTACAAAAATGCCATTATGTTCTGTAAAATTAGAACTGGCAATGCCAGACTTACAATAGAAAGAGGAAGATGGTTAAATATAGAGAGAAGAAATAGAATATGCCATTTGTGTAATACTGAAGTTGGAGATGAATTTCTATATATGTTTCATTGTCCAAATTTTTCAAATGAAAGAAAATTGTATATTCCAAATTATTATAGCAGGCAACCAAACTGTTTAAAATTCCAGCAACTTTTTTCAACAAATATCAAAGTTTTACTAGTTAGAATATGCAAATATATTAATATACATTGTAGTAATAGAGATAGCCCGTTCTCCTGGTTAAAACAGCACGTACTCTATCTTGAATGTACCCATTGTATATTTTCTTAATATCACATGTAAATTGTGGTTTAAAAGAATAAAATATTGTCTTGTCTTGTCTTGTCAAACGTAACACTGATAATCGATTATACAACACGTACTACTGTATATCGATTATACAAGATGCAATAATGTACATCGATTATACAATACGTGTTTAGTTTACGCAGCCTAACGCCTTATTACAACCGGCCTTGTGCATAAACAGCTGTCCTTCGATTTGACCAGAATGGTATTCATACTCTGCCTAGCAGATGTGAGTATGAATACAGAGTGTACTAAAAGACTTGACCTTCGTCTTGTGGTTGGCCATTGCCTATTGAACCAAAATGAACTTTCGTCCAAATATTGAGGGAGCAAATACAACATGGCAATGGTCACTAAATACAGAAATGGTTATGGAAATGAATCTGTTAATTACCCACATAACCACATCATCGTTACAGGATAATGCCGAGGTTCCATGCATATACAGTCTGTTTGGGTGTTTTTTTTTTACCTTTTTTGCCGATATATTTATTTGATGTCGTTTGGTTATATAAACCGCGGTAAATATGAGTTGCGAACTATTATTCATAGAAAATAAATAGAGTGTACAAATCTGGCTCAGCGCTTGAGTAGGAAAGAGTTTTCTGGAGCGTGTGTAACGCTGTGTAAGTTGTCCAGAAATTTCTGTGACCTTTCTACCTCTTTTTCACAGAGAACTGTACATTATGTCTTTGAGAAATGGAAATGTTTACATAATAAAGCTATAACAATCATATAAAATGTGTATGTCGCTTATCATGAAGAAATGCCAACTGCTATTTCAATGGAAATTTTTATTCTATAATCATGTAAAATGCACAATAACAAGATGGGAATCTGTCCTTATTTTTCTAACAAGCGAATTTATTCAGATTGCGGTTAAATCTTGGTCGTTGAAATTGTAAATATATCAGATGAAGTCGAGAAAATAAAGCTAAAAATTCTCTCGTGCAAAAAGGTCTTAAACAGATCCTAACTATGCACTGGATATAATGGAAACTGATAATTTGATAAAACTCTATTTGAAATCAATGAAATGGAATCACGGAGAAATGAATGCTCATACATTCATATTCCATACCAGAATGCATGGCTGCTTCACATGACATCACAAAGGGAAAATGACATCAAACCTAAAGTCTTAAATTGCAGACGACCCAGTGGTAGTTAATCAAGGAAGCTAATTATTGTTATATATTTAAGAAAACAATTACCGCCATGGTTACTGAGGGATGCAATTTGATCAATCTTGTATAATATTATCCTCCAGAAACCTCCACTGAAGGCCAAGTATGAAATTGTGCTATCCAATATTGTTTATAACCTGTTTATTAAACGTTGTCTTTATAACGACGGTCATACTCGCTGTTCTGTTTACGAGTCCTCGTTTTTAAACGAGGAAATGTTTTGTTTTAGATTTGTTCATGTTTTGTAGTATGCTTTTTATAAGTAGCAATTTCCCGACTGATTATGCAGTTTTCATCCAAGACCAACACCTAATTTGGGAAACAGAGTAAGATGTGTTTTCACGGAAGTAACATAAAACCTAAGATCTAATAGGTCCTGTGTTTGTGTTTCAGGTATGGCGAGTGACGTGTTACCTCGGACATCGGGTCTACCCTAGGGGGAGCCACCTCCTGACCGATCATAACCATAGGTAAGATATATAGGTTTACGGGGTAGCTGACCTCCAAATGACCCCCAGACCGGACATTTGCATCTATATCAGCTGCGTTACAAATGCAAGTTGATTACTTCGAGGTTTAACCGTTTCAATAATTGTTTTAGATTACATACAGATCAACGTATAGCCACCGTTAAGCACCGTACTCCAATCAACTACACATAATCAACCTACTTATAACACATAAACATGCGCAATTCATTTTGTTCCTTTTAAAATATTTTTAATGATTTTAAAATATTGCACTTGTATGGTCATTTGTTATGCCTTCTCTATTATCCTACCTGTATAGGCGGGTCGTGTGTATCACTTGTATCGTCATGTGTTATGCCTTCTCTATTATCCTACCTGTATAGGCGGGTCGTGTGTATGTGTTGCGTGCTATCGGTGTAATATACATGTACCTGTAACGTCATTTGACGTCAACTTAATAGTATCGTCATCATGAGGTCGTAGTCTCTCATAGAATAGTGTATCAACTGAGTTCACGAGCCGTCCGTGATGTATACCGCCTGCTCACACGATAGATCTTATCGAAATTGTAGTAAAATCCCAAAACGTCGACACATTGACAGTTAACACGTAAAGTCTGTCCAGTCGAGCTTTATTTATGATTTAGTAAGTTATTACCACGAAATATGTCAAGTACCAAGACAAAGGACAAGAGCGAACAGTTTTTACGATAAGATTGATCCTCGCTACCGTTCTCCAGAGATTCTTACAGATGTAGACCGTTTTCCAAAGTTGTCGGTGTACGCATACTTGTTTACTATGTAACCTGGACAACCAGCTGCCTGATTCAGTAAACCGCCTCCTGCATCTTGTTGCGGGAAACGACGAAGCATTAAATAATGATGTAAATATTGTCGAAAACGACTGAAGATAATATAAGAGCTATGTTATCCCTTATTAACTGGCAATGGTAAAAACAGGGCTAACGTCATCAGACCAAGTAAACGCGTGTACATTTTGGACATCCTTGTTTGGGTCTCGGTGAATATGACGAACAATTTGGATCTTATTGTCCCATATAACATGTTTGTTCATACTTAGTGTTGTAAAATCTGAAAATCAATACTTTATGATGTCACCGCGCTGATGGTATTCGTAACAATTGTAGAAGTGTAGATATGTGTAACAAAATGGACAGAGAACTAAGGGTATACGTATTATGTAACAGACAGTTTGGACTAGTCAGCAGACGGTCATTCACCAAGGTGCCATTCTCCCGGGGCTCATTGCTGATCTGTCCTTCCTAAATGTTTATCAATAATTTCATCGCATTAAGATAGTATCTTCTGCAAATATCGCAATGATCTGATTTATTTTGCATTTAAAACCCCCACAAGTGACCTAATTCCTCCGGTATGATATACTTGGGAAACCGGTTAAAAGACAGGGCCGTTGTTCCCACGATATTGTATAACTATATATAAAACACTTATCGCTGTTCTGTTAGAAGTCTAAAGATTTTGTCTCTTGGGTTGTACAATTTTCTTTTTTTCTCCAGTCGCATAAGAACGATCTGATTCAATTGTTATGTTATTTAAAGGGCCCTTTATATTCGGTTGTTTTCTGTTTGAAACTACTTGAACCGTTGATCAGAAAGACTGGATAACCTCTAATACAACTTTTAATCAGGTGACATATATTACCTGGATGTGATATACTTTTAATTAGGCCAAACAGTTGCAGTGAGATCTGAACTGGGGCATAATTTAGTAATAACTTTATCACATAGACGGCTACAGTAAGATCTAGGTTGGGACAGATGGCTGCATTGGGGTCTAGACTGTGTCATATAGCTACAACAATCTCTTAACAAGGTCAGATAGCTACAACAAGCTCTAAACTGGGTCAGATGACTGCATTGGGGTCTAAACTGGGTCATAGAGCTACAACAAGCTCTAAATTAGGTCAGATGGATACAGGCAGCAAGCTCTAAACTGGGTCAGATGGCTACAAAAAGTATCTAAACTGGGTCAGATGACAACAGTAAGATCTGATCTGGGTCAGATTGATGCAGTAAGATATATGAACTTGGTCACATTGCTGCAATGGGGTCAAACGTGGCCCTGAAAATCTCTATGTACTACGAACACATTAAACACAGCGAGTTATAAAAATATAAATAGCAGTGACAGGTGACAACTAAACACGTTGATTACGTAATGTTCATTCCTGGTAATTAGAACCCCACCAAGGTTAATAACGTTCAGTTTAACTTATCATATTGCTATCACAAATGTATGTGATACCGATATCGTCCATAACTTCCTGTTAAGAGTAAACATATTGTTACCAGAATAAACCAACTAAATGTGTGATGATTCAAACAGTGTTACCGCAGACTTAGAATTCCGTCATGTTTCTCTACCGTATCGATCACATAAGATCTATTTCAGACACGTTCCGTTAGGTCAGTCATCGGCTGTGTTGTGTACAGTTTTGTATAACCTATATTTTGTTATCATAAATCTTGCCCCGTCCCCAACCCCCGTGGCGCCCTGCCCTCATCTATCACAACGTCGTGTTAGTTACATGTTCATAACAATGCCATGACCTATTAGTGCCATTTTTATGGACTTGTTTTATTTACTCCGACCTCTCAATATTCCATTTTTAATAATCAGACTCATAATATTTAATGTCGAACATGTACACATGTAGGATCGATACATAAAACATGATATAATACCGGGTTTACATCAGATGTAGGATTGATACATAAAACATGATATAATCCCGGGTATACATCAGATGCAGGATCGATACATAAAGCATGATATAATACCGGGCATACATCAGATGTAGGATCGATACATAAAGCATGATATAATACCGTGTATACATCAGATGTAGGATCGATACATAAAACATGATATAATACCGGGTATACATCAGATGAATAGGTCGTTAATAGATATGAATTAGGTGTGACCACGTCTATATAAATACTTAGATATACAAGTGTATCACACACTTAATCTGACTCGTTCATTATTAATATCATACATATTGCCTGAAAACGCAATAGTAATTAACCTTCATTCTTTTTCAACGTTAAACATGGTATCCACCGTCATATATGATAAGTGTTACAAAAAAAGATGTTCTGAGTAGAATATAACAGACGATATAAAACGCCACGTAATTAGCTGTTCGCTGTTAGGTACTGCATGTGATCAATACGATCTGCGCGTGACGGTACAGGACAATAACAAACTGTTATGTAAATAGGTACGGAGCAGTCTGTGTACATATTGACATAGTCTGATTAGGTATTTAAAGGGTAAATCGACGTACAATATTGTTCTATCATACTTGTTCTGTTGAAAAAAATACATACTGGCACTACTCGTCTGATAGGGAATGGTATCTGACATGCGTTATCTGGCGATTACATTTATTTCGTCCACACAACATCAGCTACACGAGTGTCGCCATTAAAACAGGGTATATACTAACATGTATCTCGTGGACTCAATTTATGGTGAATACTCTACAAATATTGAACAAATCTCAGAAGCCATACCCGATAACTTATCTCGCCGACTTGTTCCAGAAAATACTTCAGACATTCTAGTTTATATCATTATTTTTCTCTTCCAAAACAGGTATATAAGTTCGTAACCCCGTACATGGTCGTTGTTGTAACAAAGTATCGTTTGCAACACTTATTGTGAAGATATATATCTACCATTTTTAACGTTGAAAAAGAATGTAAGTCAATTATTTTCGCGTTTTCAGGCAGTATGTATGATATTAATAATCAATGAGTACGCCTAGTACAACAGCTACCTAATTACTACAGTGATACATGTAGATGGACTTGATATCTACAAATTCAATTCATATTAAATTATGATAGGCAGTTTTCTGAGACTGATAGGAGAGAATAATAAAATCAGTTATGAATTGTCAAGTTCTATTTGAATGTCCATCGAATATTTCTCAAAATGAAGCGATTCAACAAGACATATAGGATTGATATAGGTTCTAGTGACACGGAGTTTATGTGACGTTTGTACACGTACGTTTTAAGGACTTTTACTCGATGTTCTCCATATTGCTACGTTTTATTGATTCATAATTAAACGTGTAACTTTACATTGTGCACAGCGTCGAGACATAACAATCAGAGACTTACACATTGAGAAAATGTAACAGTAGCTCGCTGCTAACCACAATGTAATCAATATCGCTTGTCTGGTTTTACTATTCACCGACTTTAAAAGTTTAAAACTGACTAAAGGTGGGCGTGTGGAGGAATAAACAGTGTAATTTGTTAGATCTATGCATGGCATTGTCCCATGTATAGTACAAGTACCTAGTTAACCCAGCTCCGGAGGTCTAATGTCGAAAACAAATTGATAACCACCCTCGCCAAGAACAAGGCCAACTGACACTTTCCGAGAATAGATCAATCTAAGCTCAACAGGAACTATTTGTAAATCTTTAATACTTTATATTGATTACTTATGATGCAATATATATGCAGGTAAGCATTGAACTTTGTTGATTTACATATTATTCTGCAAATACTACTCATTATAAACATTGCATGCTATTTCTTTTTGTTTGTTTATCTTTCAATACTGATACTAATAATTGGAATATGCTATGATAACCAGTTTCCACCATGTCGTAGACGGGCCCACCAGACCGTACGGTATAATTATAAATATAAATACACAGTCGGTAACACCTGTACACGACCAATACAACAATACATGGCCTTCAACTGACTCGTGGAATTATACCAAATGCTTACGTCACCATTTGAAATAGAAATTAAATCTGTAGACATACACCCGAACAAAACACACGTGTCCATGTCGGTACACACACGGTTAAGGCTTATCGCTCCGTCCAATGTTTACATCGGATCCTCAGGGAGCGCGAAACGCTGTGACAGTATCTGTGTCCTTTGACCTGCCGCCGTCAGCTAGATTATCGCAGGTGAGGCATTAATCTTTGATAAACAAGTGGACAATTAGTGAGTGTTAAAACAAGTTAACGTCGCGAGCTGTCAGCCCAACGACACAAGCTCATGTGTGTCAGATCGCTAATAACACTGTAGTATCGATCCGGCCTCGGTATCATGTGACCCAGCTCTGACGCTCCATTGGATAACACCGCAAGGAATCTCGATCTATTCTAAACATTCGTCGATGTGGTACATTCACAAAATACTCGAGATGTTTTGAGGTGAGTGTGGGAATGTTAGCGGGTGGAACGTATATGTACCCCGCAAGGACACTGTTATTTCATCTGGCATTTTTTGGTAAGATTGAGACGGTAAACAACGACCATGCTGATGGCAAGGACTGACTGGTTAACAGAACACACTGTATATGTGTATGTATGTAGTGTATACCTGTGTTGTGCCGGTAGGTACAAATTACAGTAAGGAGATCAGTGAAGTGTGTCCAGTTGACAGATAGGAGAAAACAGCATGGAGAACTGGGCTACTAACACAGGCACGGGGACCACGGTGGGGGCTGACGGGGCATTCGAAAGGTTCCTCACGGCCGCTATAGCTACAATAATAACCATCATGTTTTCTTGGAGGCTTTTAGTTGAAAATGGTGATGAGAACGGTGATGTGAGTGCATATCAAATTCGTCAACATTTGCTTGCAGTGCAGGGTGCGACGGGTGGTGGCCCGCCCAGTGACCCGGAAGAGCAAGGTGACAGCGACGGGAGCAGACATCAGGGACCCCATGGAGTACCCATACCCGTCAGTAATCAGAGATCACATATGACCTCAGGTCACGATGTAATGGAATGTAAACACGAGAGTCAGTCACATTCTTCACAGTCAACTTATAGAATGTCCGGACATAACGTACCCCCAATGGACGAGGACGAAAATCAGACAGCACAGTCCGTTGGTGCCCATAGAGAGGAGGTGAATGAATCTGATGGGGATGAGCAGCCTGCATGGGGGTACAATAATTGGGAGGAGGATGCTTACTGGAATATAAACACGCGGAGAAAACCCAAAGACTTCATGACGTCAAATGTGAGGACCAGGTCCGAATCCTCGGACCAGAGTTATACGGGAGGATCGGATAGCAGTGACCCCGATGGAGGGGGTGTCGTTACGACGTCTGAGGGTGAGGACGAGCAGTATGTGAACCGCGAGTACCGCAGCATAGTGGAAAATGACGGTTATACTAACATAATGGGAGACAAAAGTAGTGATAGTGAAACTAGTGACAGTGAGGAGGGCGAGTACGAGCCCCCCATGATCGATTCCGATGATGACGACGATGCAAATTATTCGAATGCTTTGGAGCCTATTATAGAGGAAGATTCAGATGACATGTGTGCTAGCGAGGATGAATCAAATGATGAAAATGACGAAGGTAAGAGAAACTTTGGAAACAATGACAATGCATATGTGAATGAAAACAGTGATCAAAATACGTATGACAAAACACCAAATTCTGGTATTTCAAGCGATGTTGGAGATAAAGTCAATGACACCGTCAACGATCATCGCGGAAATGAAGGTGATAACGATGAAACTCGGACAGGTATAAATAAAACTGACGAGGGGACGGATGTAGATTCGCCTGTATGTGTCATACACGCTGAGTTAAACAGGCGTGATCCATCATATCCCGCGGATATACCTGTCGTACCTGGAGCAGACGACACCAGCTCAGACCACGTGGATTTGTTTACATCTCGGCGCGAAGGCCCGGGGCCCGCCATTGTTAATGTGATTGAAGGGGAGAGGTCACGGGTTGGTGACACCGAACATTGTATGAATGAAAGCCGCGTTCCAAAGCTTGACATTAATAAACATCACTGTAGGGATCTGGATTTAAACCCACCAGCAGACGACAGTAGCATTGCCGAATCGCCCGTACGTACGTGTGCGGTCGAGGATATATTTGATGGTTATATTTCGGACGAGTCTTGTAGTAGTGCTTCTGTTGTGACTGTCGTCAGTGTAGATGTTGATGACGATGAGGACGGGGAATTAAATCAAAACAGATCAACGGATCGTACATTACTTGGATCTGGAGGTCGCGGGGAGCCTGGGGATTATCCCAAACAGGAACATCCAATAGGCAGCTTAAGTGACGACGACGACAATGCATCAGACTCAAATTCCGAGGATTGTTATGATGGAGACGAAAATTGTGTTGAAAAAAGTGATTCTGTGATACACATTCCCCAGTTAGTGGAGTCAGAATGGGCAGAAATCGAGACAAATAACAATCGTCAGCCGACTGCGGGATTAAAGGACGGTGTCATTGATATCGACTTTATAGAGGAGGACAATGGGCAAAAAACACAGGAATTCACTTACGGCGATTTTATTACAGAGATTAAAGTAACAAATGAGGAATTATTACCGCCTACAGGTGAGGTACATGAAACCCCAAACTCTACACTAATTGTAGGTATAAAACACCCTACCACAGAGGAATCTGCCCTACGAACAGAAGGAGACACCGATCGGGACCCCAGTGATAGGGTGGATAAGGACGGTGCAGGCACCGGTAACACACTCTCCGACGACGAAATGTTCGCTCTGTCCCAATTAGCTAGCATCCCTGAGGAGGGTGAGGACCCCGTTGAGGACGATGGCGATACTGATCAAGACCCACGTGACCAGGAATCTTACTCAGGCGGCAAATTCAGTGATCCAGACTCTGTCAACTTTACTCCATTAGGACAAGAATGTGTCGAACAGCTGGAAAGTGTCAACACAAGCATTCCCGAGAGCAGCAATGTCAGTGTTATAAGTTACCAAAACATTGATGAGGATGAGGATGAGTTTACGGTTTCATCGATCCCAGACACAAATGTTGATACTGTGCCACGTTTTCAAAACATATCGACGAATATAGAGGATTACGTCAACAGCTCTGACGATGACGTAGAACCACGTGAGTACAATCCTTATGAAGACGACTTTGCCGAGTTTGAATTTGATCATGATTCCGATGAGGACTCTTTCTTTCTTGTGATGGGTGATCAAAGTCACCTTCGGAAATTGGACACGGTGACAAATCTGGACGCGCTTGGTCTGAATCCTTCTAATGACGGGTACGACGTTCAGCCAGGTGAGGACGGCAAGTCTGTGGTATTTACAAAGACAGAGGAGGTTTATACTGATCACCGTGTTAGGTACTTCACAGAGGACAGGGTTCCAAGTCCGACAGAAACTTACATTCACAATACAATTAATGAACAGGACGAATATGCTCCGAATGAGCATGTAACAGATACCGGAAGTATTACCAATGGAGTTGTAGAAACAGATGTGCCGTGTGTTATGAATGGTGTGAACGGTGTACACGGAGACAAACCACACGTTTCCGAGGAGGATTTGTCAGATAGAGACCTGATACCAGATGCCATTGATCGGTCGGCGTGCAATAGATCGGGCTCTCTGATAAGAGACAATGACAGAGAAAACGATTCTGACTTCAACAAAAGTTTAAAAAATGATTTATTGTTTGAGCACAACCAACTCGAGCAGTCAAAGGGAATTAGTGCGAGTCTAGATAATACGCAGGACATGTCGGACAATGATCGCACGAGTGACTCTCACTCAGACCTCAGCTCAGCTGATATGACAGGAAGTGGTGATATACGCATGCGTAGTCTGCAGGAGAATGTGATAGAACAAAGTTCTCGAGAAAGTTTGGACGAAGCATTGCATATAGATGAGGAACAAGACTCCGGGATACAGTGCAATAGTTTTTCTCCTAATCAAAGTGGATTATCTCCGGATAATAGACAATTTAGTGTCGTAACAGATGTCTGTCCACAAGGAATTGAATCTCGTAACGCAAGTGGTAGCTGTGATGATGTATCTACCGTGGAGTTGTTTATCAATGAGAGTGATTTGAATATCGACC
Source organism: Mizuhopecten yessoensis (assembly GCF_002113885.1). Taxonomy (NCBI): domain Eukaryota; kingdom Metazoa; phylum Mollusca; class Bivalvia; order Pectinida; family Pectinidae; genus Mizuhopecten; species Mizuhopecten yessoensis. The sequence continues at coordinate 562,791 of NW_018406319.1, forward strand.
AAACAGAACATGACCAGGGAAATCATACGAAAGTTCATGGGCAACACAATGAAACCGATTTAAGCATTGTACCGGCATTGATGTCAACAATCGAAACTCGGGAGTCTGTTATTGACGATATTTCGACGTTATGTCGTCCAAAGGAGACTGTGATCGACGATATTTCACCGTCAAATCGTCAAATGGAGACTGTGATCGACGATATTTCATCGTCAAACCGTCAAAAGGAGACTGTGATCGACGATATTTCACCGTCAAATCGTCAAATGGAGACTGTTATCGACGATATTTCACCGTCAAACCGTCAAAAGGAGACTGTAATCGACGATATTTCACCGTCAAACTGTCAAAAGGATACTGGGATCGACGATATTTCACCGTCAAATCGTCAAAAGGATACTGGGATCGACGATATTTCACCGTCAAACTGTCAAAAGGATACTGTGATCGACGATATTTCACCGTCAAACTGTCAAATGGAGACGGTTATCGATGACATATCACCGTCACATCGTCAAATGGAGACTGTTATCGATGATATATCACCGTCCAATCGTCAAATGGAGACTGTTATCGATGACATATCACCGTCAAATCGTCAAATGGAGACTGTTATCTATGATATATCACCGTCACATCGTCAAATGAAGACTGTTATCGATGATATATCACCGTCACATCGTCAAATGGAGACTGTTATCGATGATATATCACTGTCACATCGTCAAATGGAGACTGTTATCGATGACATATCACCATCAAACCGTCAAAAGGAGACTGTGATCGACGATATTACACCGCCGCCGACTGTAATCGATCAGGTGTTTGCTCCAAACAGTAAACAAGAATACATCAGAGAGACTAAAACGCCGAAGGAAACCGTCATTGACGATTGTTCAAACCCGCAATATAGAAAAGAAACTGATATAGACAATATATTTCCTTCAATACGCGAACAAGAAGAGCCTGCCATGCACGATCGGTTACCTACATACAATACAAAAGAAACTGCCATCGACGACGTGTCGCCTTTATCATTGAGGAGAGAAACAGTCTCAGACGATATTTCACCTTCAAAACAATCTACTATTAATGAAACAATCATCGACGATATATTGTCCTCAAACCGATCCATTGCATCTTCGGTTGAATATATTTCACCACAAACAGTCAAAACACAATCTCCAGTGAATCTGACAAGGGAGACGGACATAATTCCGAAGGCTGAGATACGCAATCTTGTTGTTGATGACGTGTCGACTTCGCTGCCGATTGCGACTAAATGTGAAACAAAACATGAATCTGTTATTGGTGACCCCGCAGGATCAGACGTGATTAATTCCAGTACATTGGACGACCTTGAAAGTGCAATAGCTCCGTGTATAGAGCAGTACACAAAGTCAGTGAATTCTCCTACTAAACTTCAGCCGGAAGTAGACCATGAACGGTCTTCAACAGAAAAAGTTGAAAAACAAGAAAAAGCGACGGATTCAGATGCATCCAACGAATACAAACATATTCCAGTTGTGCCAACGTTTGGTTGGGTTGTTCGAACGTCTGTTGTTAGTCCTTCCGGGTTAAAGGGTATAAAAGCGAAAATCAGTAAACAACAGGAACGTTCGCGCGTTCGCAAACCTGAGCAATACAAATCCGTGCTCACTGAACCTGTTGTGATAAACCCTTCTCCACCGGTCGTACGGACACCCGACAAAAATCCGCTACCCGTTATTCGCCAAAAGATCATGTCCTCTCGACACCGCTTTCTCAGTGCTGATAATCTGACGGACAACGTGAGCTCGCAGTTCGAGCACTTCAAAATGTCCGTGTCTAAAACGCCGACGAGACAACGTATTTATACGCGTCGCGAGACAACGCCAGCTCAAAAAACTCGCCGCATATTGAGCTTTGAGCGTGTAGATAATCTAAGCAGTATGCATTCCCCGCGGCACAATAGTGACGACTCGTTCGAAAAACCCGCGTTCGACACCCTTCACAAAGACTGTATGTTCTCGGCTCATAAACACAAAGAAATACAAAAAACCACAGAATCTATAGATCAATTACACGAACCTTTGCTCAGTTATGGGTCTGTTTCGTCATTGGTGGAAACAGATATTGACTCTGGTGAAACGTTTGAAACATTTTTCCTTCACGAAACTGACGTTGATATGTTTGGGTTTCAGCATATACCTTTACAAAGAACTGCAAGCATGAGTGACATGATAACGTCAAGAAATCTGGAAGAACAAAAGGTGAGGAAGGGTCGATTCGCCGACCGAAACATGCCAAAGTCTAAAAGTCTCATGGCGTTGGAAACGGACATCGACGAGGAAGTTGAGGGAGACGGAAGTCTTAAGCGTGTGCCGTCTATACACGAGATTCGCGTTGCTAAATCTCTACAGAAGCTTAACGTCCCTGATTGGTACAAAAGGTCGAGTGTTTCGCGGAGCGGAAGTACGTATAGTCTTTTCTCTGAACGACGAGACTCGACGTCAACACTCAACTCCATAGGGTATGCAATGTCCACAACGTCATGTCCTTGTCCCTCTATTAGTCCCACTTCCGGTGCTGTCGTGATAAAGACCAGAGTTACACCGTCGAGTGCAAATAGGTTTCTTCGTGCACCTAAACTCCCTGTTACGCCGGAAAAATCCCCATTGCCCCCCATGAACTTCCGATTACCTAGTGACAGATTACGGAAAAAAGAAAAATCTAAAGAACTCATGCCGATACCGGTCGTGCCTTTCTCACAACTAAGACTTATGTTTGAAACTGGTAAAAAGAAGACATCACCCGTAAAAAAATCTCCTAGTACCAAATCTGAAAAAATATCTCCTCTTCCGTCACCTGATGTACCAGATCACCCTGCTACGTCTCCAGTGACATCATCAGCTCCCCATCCAATACTCAAGGTGACACACGCTGACCAACCGCCAACGAATGGTACCACAACAGGCAGTAGGGATGAAGAGAGCAGAGTGAAAAATGGTCGCGTGCGAATTAGTGAACCTGAGGTTACAAATGTCAAACCGGTTCCTCCAGAAAAACCGGCGTCTTTGACTAATAAGGAAGCCAGCCAAGAAAAGCCAACTACGCCGACGAAAAAGGGATTCTTCTCTCATTTTAAAAAACAGAAAAGTTCCTCTATAAAGTCGGCACCGGTAGCGCCACCTGTGGAGCCAGAGAAACTCAAACCGTCCATCAAACCGCCTGTCCCCGCAAAACCCGTCAAGAGTAGGAAAGGTAAATATGACATATATATGGACTATCTGTGTTTAGGGTTGTAATTTCAGCCAGGTATTGGTTTAAAGTCTATCCAAATACAATCCATTGTAGTGCTTACTGTAAGCATCCCATAAATGGTTTTTTCTAATGAAGTTGAAATGCAAGTTCATGTTTTAGTCATGTCTTGTAAAAGTTTTCAATGAAATAGCAACTACGTGTAGTTTATAGAGAAAGATAACTTTTATTTCCTTATAAATCAATGTTTCCCCAGTTTTTGCCTATAACATTTTCATGTTATGATCACATCGATATTTGCTGAAGCTACAAATGTATTCATATTGTAACTCATTTCAGTGAATTGATATTTATAATGCAAAGACCATGTGTGAATGGCTACGGTCGCCTTCATCGTGGATTATCCACGTACCATTCATTTGTTCATTTATATGCTTTATTACACCTGTGATTAGTGTCAGCGTTCCCCTACCTCCTACCTCTTATAAAGGATATTTGATTTATGGAATGATTTGAATTTTAATTCAACGGAATGATTTGGATTTTACTATCACGCTTTAAGTGTGTCACCAATTAAATGACCTAGATAAAACTAACAGTCACAACAGATAGTGTGTACATATGTTCAGAGTGGAACTCTTTCGTATTGGAGATAAATTAAGGTTCGACTTTTTCGATTTAGGTATTTTTGTGATAAAATTTAAAACCAGACAAAATAACACATGTCTTGGTATATTTTTACTTTGAAAAATGATCAGGGTTGTATTGTTAATACTGGTCTTCAGCAAACGTTAACAGTTGATGTACAGTTTTGAATATGAAGCATAATTTGTTTTATTGTGTTGTTATCGCAGAGGAGGTTAACAGTTCGTCTGTCGGTAAGTGAAATAACATCATCGGCTAAATTATAAATATATTCTACAGCGCTTCACATATTTCTTGCAAATCGCCTCTTTTCACTCTGCTTTTGGTGGTGGTTGGTGGTGGTGCTTACCGTACGCTCTGGGTGACTGAATCTATCCACTGTAACCCTGCATTGTACTGTTATTGAAAGTAGTTCTAGTTACGTTCGCTTTGCTTCACTTAATTTATATGTTACGACTGATTAATCAGGTTTTTAATTAATTTTACTTCTCTTTCCGGGGCATTTTTTTTTTTATTCTGTCTCCATATGACGTCATTCCCTAACTAGACATACTCTTCAATCTATGTTATCACGTCCAATTAGGAATGTTGAATGGCACGAAGCCATACTACGTCTATTGTCTCGACATGACACAGGGTGCTAAGTAGATAGATGTATAGGTATCGATATGACGTCATATTACATGTACATTTGTATATATTAATGTCTGTCTCGACATGACGTCATATAGGCATTATGGATTTATAGCATTGTATCTTCAGGACGTCATATGAATTAAAAGGCTTGACTATTGTTATTGTCGTTTTCATGGGAAAATGAATGGAAGCGGTCTTGAACAAATTAAGCTTTGAAGCATCTTATGTTGAATTTGTCACGCGACTTACTCAGTTCAACACCATATAAGATACACAAAAGCGTGTTTAAATCCTCCTGTTTTAACTTTTTGTTAATGCATTGGATTAATACTTGCTAAACAGCGCAGAATAAAGGCACATATCAATATGATATGCGGTCCACACTCCACTCCCCCTCCCCACTTATTGTTATAATCTATATATTGTATATTGTAGGATGGCTCTTTCTATAAACTTCTGAATACACACGTTCTATGATTTATTTCAGTATGCAAAAGTCGATTTTCATACTAGTTGTTGCTGCTTTGAACCTTTTACATTAGACACTTGATATATAATACACTTGTTGTGCAGGAAGTCGGATGCTATGAATGAATTCTCTATGAAGTGAATAGTATTTGATTCAATGAGGGAAACAAACATCCATATCTCCTTACTTCCAGGGCAATATTAAACAATATATGTCATTTGTGATGTTACTTTTATATCTGGAGCAAAAACAACGTCATATTTCTCAAAAAGGAATTATGTGTTTCCTGGATGCGTTAGGTTTTGTTTCCCGGTCATGTGACATGTTTATAAATAGATTCAGACATACTATAGCATACACTAAGTCTGTATAATAATAATACAATTAACAACAGTTTTCCCCCCATCATACTATGCTATCGTACTACATACATAATAATATAAACTGCTTGATTTGATGCAGGGATTTATATGTCTAAAATCGTTCTAGTAAATGGTCATAGAAAAACGTATAATGCGTTCACAAGTAACTCTAAAAAGTAAACTCTGTTTCCACAGAATATTATGCAATAATCGAATTTGTATAACAAAATTTTAATTGTTTGTAGTCGTATGTAGAAATCATTTCCAGTTTCAAACTAAAATAAGCACGCCCCATATTAGCTTCATGCACCAAAATATCAAGCAAGGCTTTAAACACGAAACACACATCTACGAAACAAACAACTGAGATTTACAATTTCCACAGTGAAAATTCTGTCCACGTGTGGCGCGCTGATCGCCAATGATGGCTGTCATCATTGCAATGTCGGTTTTGTTTGGTTTTCATTTGGGTCCAACGTAGACATAATTAGATTTGGACTGGTCTCGTCTCGGCCTCCGGGAGACGGTAGCGACACGATTCTCGGGGGAATTAGCCCCGATTATCTCCCTGATGAATGGGGTTTTCCATATAGAGCTGTATCGATTGTAGGACACGCATCAGCACCTTCCGTATGTCTATATACTGACAGGGGAATACATACACACCTAACGGTACCTACTACACTGTGGGTTAGCATTATAAGTTTTATTTCTTCGAAAGTTTTCTGATATATACTGACATGCCGTGCAGATATTAATCTTATCTGAACACGAGTCGCTTCGTGAAGATAATCCAGTGAACCATAGTATATATATTGTATGTATTCATGACAGAGATATCGCCAATTCTTCATTCTGTAGACGGCACGAGGTCATGTTCATCCGCTATATACTTCAGGGAATTGGCTTACTGCTTGGTCAATGTTTGTATTTGAGAGTTATTTATATCAAATATTTATGCAAGAATTGTTTTCTTATTTATTTAAATACTTATTCGGTGTTATAAAGTCTCCAGCCCAAAGTACCTGCTTTTTGGGACAATATCTCAATGCGCGCCAACGTCACTGTACAAGTAATCAACCTAATATCTTGTTCAGGGGAATGAATATGTTAAATATATAAAGTAGTGTTAACCTTAGACTGCCAGCAACTTGTTATATAATTCTGGTAATGCAATTGCAAGCTTAGACAATTTACCAGCGAACAATACAGTAAACCATTAACTTATCCGTGTACTTCTCGGTTTGTGCCAAAAAGCAATTCGCCATGAATTTATTTTATTTTTGTCTCAAAATGCTGGAAATGAAACACCGACACCAAATTACCAACCGAAAAATAAACGGAAGCAAAGACATTAAATTGAACTTTATTACCCCAAAATTCGTGCGACATTTAGCTGTGTATATCATTCCTTCATCCGACAGCGGTTCAAGTGTGGGTCGATATTTCTTACCCTGCCTAGGAAAGGTCACATACAATTTAGTGTTCCCAGTGCTAAACCCGTTTCCTAGAAACTGTCTTCTGGCTGCAAACATTTGTGACGCGCAATGGGCATTAACAAAAGGCAAAAGTTATCGATATGTTGTGCTGTCTCTCTTGCCTTCTTATTGATTAGATTAGCCTGCGATGCGCCATATATCATGGCCGCATATGTGACATCCGGTAAATGAAAGATGTCACGCTTAATGTGGTAAGCACTGGTAGCTGTTGCTGTTTTCTCCTTGTTCACGTGGATGTGTAGAAAATAGGTTTTAAATTAATAGGAAGCAGTTCAAATACAAAAAAAACCCCACCGTAACTATAGTGTCTTTTCTTGTTGTCTAGTAGAGTCGTTTGTTTTGTATTAATTATTGTTGGTTGTTCAACGTCATTTCATGACCCATAACTAATTGTCGAAGTGTGTACAGAAGGAAACTCTAACACTCATAATTAGATCAGATCTGAACTTTTATTTATTTACCGGTACTAAAAGTCGTCTGGATATCATGCACATATCTTTAATAGTTTGAACTTTTTCCTTCTCTTTTTCAATGTCGTTAGATTCGTTCGTGTTTTCTTGAGACGATTCTGTGAGAGTGAATAAAATGTGGTATAACATTTTGATATTCTGTCGAAAACAGATCTAGTAATTAGCCAGCTGTGGTAGACTGTTATTTTATACTGGACATGCGTTATTAGCCATGGTCATATGCGTACATAGGTATACTATATAGGGTTATCATGCATTGCAATCGGATGTTTACATCATGAATATTCAACTGCTTTGCCGAGTTACGTTTCGGAACAAGTGCTTGTATTTACGTGAACGCTTGGTGCGTTACAAAAAGGGAACTCATTTTGATTTAATTGACGCTGGTGCGGTTTATTTTGACAGATATTTACACCCACGCCACCCACTTCACATGGCATATTGTTCAACTTTGATACCCAGCATTAGAAATGACTGTGCATTACAACATGTACTCGTTACGAAGAATACATCTATTTTAAATGTTTGCATTTTTATGGTCTTCACAATTACATGACTAACAGCGTACTTTAAAACATAACATAATATTGTGATTAATATTACATAATACATATTTCAACCGAGTTAAAAAGGTTTCTAAATAGTTTCCCTATCGAGTTTCTATACTATAGATTTATATGAAACGAGTCTCGGTGATATTCATAAAAATCCGAAGCTATGTGAACACATTAAATACTTTTCTATCATATACATATATAATTCACCAACACATGTAAAATAACCTCTCTCAGTGATATTTACCTAACAGTTTAAAACATCGCATTCTATCATGGTATATATCTAACCATTTCTTATAACGCATTTCATAACACAGGTGTTAACAAACTGGTTCACGGACATTTTCCGTCACTACGCGATGTACATAATGGATGCTTAATTCTAACTATTGGCTAGCTTTACGAACGACGGGTAAATAACATATATGAAATATTTTATTACAATGTTAGTATAGAGAAAAAAAACCTCCTCAACTTGGTCTCGTCACTTGGTACAATGATTCTTATTACACGTCACGTGACATCGAACTTTTATTAGACCGAATTATAGCTATATACAGACAGGCCTTATAATTAAAAAGTCAAATTAACGTTCTACAACTGACAAAAGCAAGCAACCACTGGTGGTGTATACATTTAGAATATACACGAGTAACAAAACAGGTAGAGCACGGACCTTTTATTTCCCAGACGGACAGATGGCGTTTAATCAACACATACATACATATATCATATCCCAACTGAGTGTATACAAACATACTATTCACTTTACAGAAAAATAGTAGAGAACCATCCATCCTGACCGCACGTACATAACCATCACATTAACCGCACGTACATAACCATCACATTAACCGCACGTACAAAACCATCACATTAACCGCACGTACAGAACCATCCACGCTAACCACACGTACAAAACAATCACATTGACTGCACGTACAAAACCATCACATTAACCACACGTACAAAACAATCACATTGACTGCACGTACAAAACAATCACATTGACTGCACATACAGAACCATCCACGCTAACCTTACGTATAAAACAATCACATTGACTGTACGTACAAAACAATAAGATTGACCGCACGTACAGAACCATCCACGCTAACCACACGTATAAAACAATCACATTGACTGTACGTACAAAACCATCCACGCTAACCACACGTATAAAACAATCACATTGACTGCACGTACAAAACCATCCACGCTAACCACACGTATAAAACAATCACATTGACCGCACGTACAGAACCATCCACGCTTACCACACGTATAAAACAATCACATTGACTGCACGTACAAAACAATCACATTGACTGCACGTACAGAACCATCCACGCTAACCACACGTATAAAACAATCACATTGACTGCACGTACAAAACAATCACATTGACTGCACGTACAGAACCATCCACGCTAACCTCACGTACAAAACAATCACATTGACTGTACGTACAAAACAATCACATTGACTGCACGTACAAAACAATAAGATTGACCAAACGTACAGAACCATCCACGCTAACCACACGTATAAAACAATCACATTGACCGCACGTACAAAACAATCACATTGACTGCACGTACAGAACAATCCACGCTAACCGCACGTAAAGAACCATCCACGCTAACCGCACGAACAAAACAATCACATTGACTGCACGTACACAACCATCCACGATAACCGCATGCACAGAACCATCTAAGCTAACTGCACGTACACAACCATCCAAACTGACAGCACGTACACAACCAACCAAGCTGACATGACGTACACAACCATCCACACTGACAGCGCGTACACAACCATCCTCACTAACCGCACGTACACAACCGTCCAAACTGACAGCACATGAGCAACCATCCAAACTGACACCACGTACCCAACCATCCACGCTTACCACACGTATAAAACAATCACATAGACTGCACGTACAAAACAATCACATTGACCGCACGTACAGAACCATCCACGCTAACCGCATGCACAGAACCATCTAAGCTAACTGCACGTACACAACAATCCAAACTGACATCACGGACACAACCATCCAAACTAACAGCACGTACACAACCCTCCAAACTGACAGCACGGACACAACCATCTACGCTAACTGCACTTACACAACCATCCAAACTAACAGCACGTACACAACCAACCAAACTGACAGCGCGTACACAACCATCCACCCTGACATCACGTACACCTAACCACACGTATAAAACAATCACCTTGACTGTACGTACAAAACCATCCAAACTGACACCACGTACGCACCCATCAAAACTGACAGCACATGCGCAACCATCCAAACTGACACCACGTACGCACCCATCAAAACTGACAGCACCTACACAACCATCCAAACTCACAGCCCGTACACAACCATCCAAAATGACAGCACATGCGCAACCATACAAACAGACATCACGTACACAACAATCCAAACTGACATCACGGACACAACCATCCAAACTAACAGCACGTACACAACCCTCCAAACTGACAGCACGGACACAACCATCTACGCTAACTGCACTTACACAACCATCCAAACAGACAGCACATGCGCAACCATACAAACAGACATCACGTACACAACAATCCAAACTGACATCACGGACACAACCATCCAAACTCACAGCCCGTACACAACCCTCCAAACTGACAGCACGGACACAACCATCTACGCTAACTGCACGTACACAACCATCTAAGCTAACTGCACGTCCACAACCATCCAAACCAACAGCACGTACACAGCCATCCAAACTGACATCCCGTACACAACCAACCAAGCTGACATGACGTACACAACCATCCACCCTAACCGCACGTACACAACCATTCAAACTGACAGCACGTACACAACTATGCAAACTGACAGCACGTAGACAACCATCCAAACTGAAATCACGTACACAACCATGCAAACTGACAGCGCGTAAACAACCATCCACACTAACTGCACGTACACAACAATCCAAACTGACATCACGAACACAACCATCCAAACTCACAGCCCGTACACAACCATCCAATTGACTGCACATACAGAACCATCCACGCTTACCACACGTATAAAACAATCTCCTTGACTGTACGTACAAAACAATCACATTGACCGCACGTACAGAACCATCCACGCTAACCTCACGTACAAAACAATCACATTGACTGCGCGTACACAACCATCCAAACTAACAGCACGTACACAACCATCCAAACTGACATCACGTACACAACCATCAAAACTGACAGCACGTACACAACCATCCAAACTGACAGCACATGCGCAACCATCCAAACTGACATCACGTACACAACCATCCAAACTGACAGCGCGTACACAACCATCCACACTAACCGCACGTACACAACCATCCAAACTGACAGCACGTACACAACTATCCACGTACAAAACCATCCACGCTAACCACACGTATAAAACAATCACATTGACCGCACGTACAGAACCATCCACGCTTACCACACGTATAAAACAATCACATTGACCGCACGTACAGAACCATCCACGCTTACCACACGTATAAAACAATCACATTGACTGCACGTACACAACCATCCACGCTAACCGCACGAACAAAACAATCACATTGACTGCACGTACAGAACAATCCACGCTAACCGCACGTAAAGAACCATCCACGCTAACCGCACGAACAAAACAATCACATTGACTGCGCGTACAGAACCATCCACGCTAACCGCACGAACAAAACAATCACATTGACTGCACGTACACAACCATCCAAACTGATATCACGTACACAACCATCCAAACGGAGATCACGTACACAACCATCCAAACTCACAGCACATACACAACCATCCAAACTGACAGCACGTACACAACCATCCACCCTGACATCACGTACAAAATCATCACATAGACCGTTCAAACAGGTTACACAAAAAGACTACAGTTAGACACAGTTGCTCAATTAAGTAATGACTCAATAGTAAGACACAAGTCATGTATACAGTGACTGTACACTACAGTGTAAAATATAGTTTTTACTTGACATGTTTAGTGTCGCCATACTTGCTTCAGCTTGAAGAATAACTTTGCTCGCTGTACGATGTGTGTGCGTGAATTTGAACCCCATTGCGACCCCGTTGCGTTTTCCCTCTACTGTTAAAGGTACACTACTGCGGCCGTACATACGAACAAATTGTATTTCTCCATACACGTATATAGCCCGACTTACTTTGTTTACGTGTGAACTGAGGATGGTTTAAATGGCATTCAAGTCCTTATACTTTTTGTATGGTTACGATTGTTTTGTGCTTGAAAAATAATCCACATTAAAGCAGGCGGAAACAGTTTTGCCATGGCCTTACAGGGTCACCCATCCGTAGCTTGGAATGTTAATGTTTCCAAACACAGAATGTACATAAAATAGACACAAGCTGTGTTGGCCCAAACACTATAACACATGTATTCTATACCATTATACAGTCACAGAAACCTCACCTTCGGACGATATTATACAGTGCACTACCAGCGAATCTGTCTTCATCCGTAAACAATATGATCGTAACAGCAATCTAAAAATAATAAAAACAGCTCTGTTTGTTTGTTTAATTTGGATTTTGTTAAAACAATTCTGCCGGATTTTGTTTTCGTCGGTAGATAGGTCAGGTGTCGGTCACCTATAAACAGTTAGGTTGTACACCTGTGCGCCATGTTTTGTGACAGAAACGCAGGAGAATCCCGCTTGTCGACATCCAATACACGTGACGTGCATAGCTCAGTGACTGTTAAAACATACTTGATATCTAATCTTGACAAAACATTAACTCCAGTAATATAGACCGGTTTTCACAATTTATCTCATAACTACCTGACTACTGCAGGTTGCTTCTAGCTCGTTTTCTAATTTTCGCGTAACATCACGCGGTGTGACGTCAGACTTTGTGACGTCACATTAACATGAGGTATTGAATCGCATTTCTCTCGAAAAAAAGAAATCAAATATTTTTGTAACAGAGTTTTGCTTGTATATATGGGTTTTTGGATAAATCAGACTTGAGAAATTTTATTGATAGCCTGTCTCACGAGTTTATTCTCCGACATAATTTATTGACTGAAACCTGTAGCTCACATTTGAGAACAAAATATTACAGTTAATGATATATGTATATAGCATAAATATATATTTACATGTATACACCCAGTGATGTAACCGATACAATGATAAATAGATAATGATTTACACATGAAATTCCTTCATAGATTAAAAAAAAAACATCTTTGAAAACGATATATGATGCATGCATTTATAACGTACATGTCGTCCTAACAAAATCGCATTACACATTACTTAGTATAACGAATTAATATTAACGTTTGATATTTTCCAGAAACTACAGTGTAACCATACAAAGGCCTATGCTGAAATGGAAACTTCAACGTTACCACTGAAACGGTGCTTTGTGTAAGCATGAGCTGCGATGTGACTACACGTGACAGTGGCTGCTTGCGAATCAAAAACGAGGCGAAAATCAACGTTAGATCGAGGCTTGTGAGGTCACAACAAGCAAGCGTTCTCGTGGCGACGATTCACCTGGGCGGAGACGGTATATCACGAGAGACACCAATACATATCACTAACGAATAAAATGCCTTTGTGTTTTTGGAATTACGTCATCATCACGTCATTCTTGAACAACGGATATATGTTTATAATGGAAAGGGGATACATGTGTAGACCGGAGGAATAGAACGGCAGTGCAGCATTTCGGATAAATATTGGTGTAATTAAGTTGCATTATTCAGAATGGAATATATTGGCCCAGGTTTCGTACATGTGTGACAAATGTGAGTCGGCATTCAACTGACGATTTATTCATTCTTTAATTTCAATTTGGTTGTTTGTGATGCTGTTTTATTATTCTGCAGCTTAAGACATGGACGTGCGGTTTAAGTCGGACTTCAACAGTTGGTAAGATATGTGTATCATTATCTGTTGTCTCTATTGTACCGTGGAACGCTTGCGTGTACCACAATTTTCAAAGTAGGCTTGAATTTCCCGCTATGAACTACCATAGTTGGCATCCTTACATCGTGAAACTTGATGACATCCACCAGGGGCCTGCGTCCTAGTAGTTAGAAGTGTGATGCGACAGAACTGGAAACAATATTGTGAAAACGCCGTGAAAACGCCGATTGTCAGGTGGACGAAATACATTGTTCTACACATTTTAATGTTCGTATTATTTAAGAAAAAGAGATGTTTGATAATATTTATATTTAATATGGACCCTTGAAACACAATAAATTATACATGAAATTTTTAGTCTGATAAAGGATCATTATTGTAAACTTGTCGTGTTTCGTTGTTGATTGTGTCCTGTCAATTCTATCACACCGATAACGGATTACAAAAACAGTAGTACATCCGTACATCGGGCGGATAACAAATGATAGTCGAGATAGAAAGTAAATATTATCGTAACTTTGGCCTGTAAATGAGGTTTATATCGACAACTCTGTGATAAGGGTGGTCAGATCAGGGAACAGTTTACCCAGAGCTGGGCCGGCCAATCCATCACTGCCTGACAAACACGGTCAGATGTACCGTCAGATCCAACACATGGTCAATATCATTTACATTATACGACCCAGAATGTACACCATACAGGTCAATGGTGCACTTAAATGTCTCAAATGTGAGAGTTGAGGGTACCCTAATTGTGTAAATGTACCTGTGCGTACATACATGACTACTCTTGCCCCAAATGTTAAGCGAAAACACTGCCGGTCACCCTTTGCACATTGTAATTTTATCCTTGTTGACCGACCATATTTACATTTCCCCTGTATAGCCAGAATATCAATTTACCAAAGTCTGTTGTGATTTATAATACAATCACTTTAGTCCTGTAATTTTGAATAGGCCGGATTACAGACAAATATTCATAACACGCGTTATTCGATATGCATACAAACCTGTTCTGAATTACAAAGGGATAACTCTTAATAAAATGAAGATTAATGCTAAAATATTTACATTTGCTTTGCATTCCATCTATATGTGAACTCGCCAGTCGGCTGCGAGTTAATCGTGACATCATTAGAGTTGTGACGTCATAGTCATTACGTTGATATACATGTGAGATTAATATTGAACTGCATTCTATTTAGAGTTAATCATGTAATTCTGTACTTGATTGCAATCAATTAAAATTAAAACAGTGACCATGTTTTCACTACAACTGCGGGACTGTCACATTATTTAGGATTCCTAATTTACACATCAACGTCATGATCTTTGACGTCATTGATGTTTATCCCGTCTCTAGGATGTTTCAAAATTGCGAATCTATTGCGAGTCTGCGACCAAAATTGATTTAACATGAAACTCCCCCACATTCCATGCTTTTTCCGAACAAAATGCAATATTGATGTAGTTTGGAGTTCTAGTAGTCCCAGTTTGGTCACAAGAATTAATAGTTTTCTTGTATACCAAACAAGGCAGGTCAGTAACTGTCTCATTAGTCTATTCCGTCTTTGCCTATTGCAGAGTTATCTTCTCTTGGGATTGTTACGTCATTGGCATGTGTGAGAAAATTACGTCGTTTTCTCAAAAATTGATGACGTTATTCTCACAAACAAGTGACGAAACAATCAATACCCTCTCCCAAGAGAAGATAACTCTGCAATACGCAAAGACCGAAAAGGGAACCACGAAGAGTGTTGACGGAGTATTGTCCACATTTCGGGACCTAGTCAATGTCATGGTAACGGTTTATCATTGGTACCTCTCAAATAGGCCTACCGAATATATACGTTTTACATTATGTTTGAACAGTCGAACACTCGCGACCTTGATGTGTTCAATGTCATAAATATCTAAATAATTACCGTTCCGTTGGTATTTTCTTAGACAGAATATCACTATATCAGTATCAGTTCAAATATACATTTAATTTCCACAACACATTTCCTGGAAAATACGGAGTATGAAATGTTGCAATTACAATGGTTCTTAGTCCGTTACTAAGACAGGGTAGTTCGGAAATACTCATGATTTTATGTATGGTCAAATTGCTATTGTGAGTTTAGTAATTGTTGTAATGTTTTGTTCTATAAAACTCCCCCGTATCGGCCGGCTATCTTCAACGTGCTGATTGATGACTTCACAATTGTAATGACGTCACGGCTGACTAGTAGGTTAGTACATTGTGGCAATGCAAAAGAAATGAATCATTAGTGATACATTAATGAGACTGTTTTGCTCTACAAGGTCGTATAGTCGGCACTCGCCAAAGACGGCCACTATTCATGTGATGTACAGCATAAACTCTCGACTCCCCCCAAAAAACAGGACAGCCGTACACGACATTCATTATAGCTTCTGAGTACATAAAGGTAGTGACTAGCATGTTCCCGAGATCTGATATCCTTGACATTGGCGACACCTTAATTAATCATGACATAAGTATGGGAAGTAACACCGAGACGTGGCGACAGTCAAAGTATTACTACAATCGCTAACCAAGATTGATATCCTTTAGAACAATTTTCCAGACGAGTAATTCACAAGATGACCTTTTCGCAAATCTAATTTCTTTCTGTCAAGACGTCGCCGTCGTTGGAAACTAAATGAGCTGCCATTCCATTAGTAGGTTGACACCTCACAACACGACAACCGGTACTGACAGTGTTTCTAATCTAGGTGTCAGCTCAGTAATGTCGAAACCCTCTTCACAGCTTTCAATTACATCAAAATGCGCGGAAACGTGACCCCTTGTGGATTAAGTCCGACAATATTCGTTATGGCCAGTCTTTTATCATATGATTTCGGCCATATCGTGGTTAGTTTAATCACTAGACGTCCGACTGGCATTAAACTGATATCCTTCATAAATCATATGTTAGTGATAGGGAAGTTAGTTAGAACATTGAGTTATCCGATCGAGATGATGAATAACTGCAATATTCATTGTAAATCACAGTATGCTAAAGGCGGGAGTGAAAGCTCCAATCTGAAGAGATCTAATATGTTGCTAACCGGTTTATAAGAAACGCTATCTACAACTATACCAAGATAAACTTGGAGAAGCTGTTGGCTAACACCATGGTTTAAGTCCTGATAAAGGACAGATAGCACGCGTCACCTAATACACTTGTACCTATTTGCTAGTAGGCCAACACTATTGTAGTTTCCGTGTACTTTTGATAAAATTCCTCCAGACTTTACATGGACTTGTGAGAATGCCGTAGGATTTGTTGCGGCGCTATAGTGGATCGAGATAGTGTACTAAGTAGACATTGCATCCATTGATTTGTGGAACAGATGCTCCTCCCTTCTCGGTCGTTTACTGTGTTTATAAAACTGATGAGACATTGGTTAACGCACCTTGCTGCATACATTGCGAGCAAAATATTCTATTAATATCGTGTTCTATATTTTACACGGTAACAACAGAAGAATTAACGTACTACATACATGTTTGTCGTGTTGTTAGTCCCCCTCGTGTGAGACACACACAGGGTACAGGGTACTAGAATCAGGTACATATACTGTTCTGGTATGTAACAAAGTATGAGTGTAGACAACCTACCCCCTTCGTTATCGCCATACTAAAGCGGGTCCTGATAGGCATGCAAAGCGCCCGGGAGGAAGTAGTGATAGAACGATGATAATATACTAGGTATCTGGAAGGTTTTGATAGGTGAAGATAATATACCAGGTATCTAAGAGGTTTATAGGTAAACACACGATGCTCCATAAGTACTCTATTACGACCTGTAAGGGATAACGGAGTTTCTCACAAGACTTCTGGAAATCAGTTTTCATTTCAAACACTTTGCGAGCACATATACATGCTATAACAGTAATAACTTTTCTAAATATACTAAATCATTTCTATTAACATTGCCTGTATTTTAGGATATCTATCATTTCTTTCTAACTCGCCTGTATATCAATTCTGATAACCTCTCCTATATTTTGGGATACTTATCATTTCTGTTAACCTTCCCCGTATTTTGGGATACTTGTCATTTCTGTTAACCTTCCCCGTATTTTGGGATACTTTCCATTTCTATGTACCTCTCCTATATTTTGGAATACTTGTCATTCTATTAACCTTCCCCGTATTTTGGGATACTTGTCATTTCTGTTAACCTTCCCCGTATTTTGGGATACTTGTCATTTCTATGTACCTCTCCTATATTTTGGGATACTTTCCATTTCTATGTACCTTGCCTGTATTTTGGGTTACTTTCCATTTCTATGTCCCTCTCCTATATTTTGGGATACTTATCATTTCTGTTAACCTTACCTGTATTTCGAGATAGTTATCATTTCTGTTAACCTCACTTGTATTTTAGAATACTTATCATTTCTGTTAACCTCGCCTGTATTTCGGGATACTTTCCATTTCTATGTACCTTGCCTGTATTTAGGGTTACTTTCCATTTCTATGTACCTCTCCTATATTTTGGAATACTTGTCATTCTATTAACCTTCCCCGTATTTTGGGATACTTGTCATTTCTGTTAACCTTCCCCGTATTTTGGGATACTTGTCATTTCTATGTATCTCTCCTATATTTTGGGATACTTTCCATTTCTATGTACCTTGTCTGTATTTTGGGTTACTTTCCATTTCTATGTACCTCTCCTATATTTTGGGATACTTATCATTTCTGTTAACCTTACCTGTATTTCGAGATAGTTATCATTTCTGTTAACCTCACTTGTATTTTGGAATACTTATCATTTCTGTTAACCTCGCCTGTATTTCGGGATACTTTCCATTTCTATGTACCTTGCCTGTATTTTGGGTTACTTTCCATTTCTATGTACCTCTCCTATATTTTGGGATACTTATCATTTCTGTTAACCTTACCTGTATTTCGAGATAGTTATCATTTCTGTTAACCTCACTTGTATTTTAGAATACTTATCATTTCTGTTAACCTCGCCTGTATTTCGGGATACTTTCCATTTCTATGTACCTTGCCTGTATTTTGGGTTACTTTCCATTTTTATGTACCTCTCCTGTATTTCGGGATACTTATCATTTCTGTTAACCTTACCTGTATTTTGGGATAGTTATCATTTCTGTTAACCTTACCTGTATTTCGGGATAGTTATCATTTCTGTTAACCTTACCTGTATTCCGGGATAGTTATCATTTTTGTTAACTTTACCTGTATTTTGGGATACTTATCATTTCTGTTAACCTTGCCTGTATTTCGGGATACTTATCATTTCTGTTAACATTACCTGTATTTCTGGATACTTATCATTTCTGTTTACCTTACCTGTATTTCGGGATACTTATCATTTCTGTTAACATTATCTGTATTTCGGGATAGTTATCATTTCTGTTAACCTTACCTGTATTTCGGGATAGTTATCATTTTTGTTAACCTTACCTGTATGCCGGGAGAGTTATCATTTTTGTTAACCTTACCTGTATTTTGGGATGCTTATCATTTCTTTTAACCTTGCCTGTATTTCGGGATACTTATCATTTCTGTTAACATTACCTGTATTTCGGGATAGTTATCATTTCTGTTAACCTTACCTGTATTTCGGGATAGTTATCATTTTTGTTAACCTTACCTGTATTTCGGGATAGTTATCATTTCTGTTAACCTTATCTGTATTTCGGGATAGTTATCATTTTTGTTAACCTTACCTGTATTTCGGGATAGTTATCATTTCTGTTAACCTTGTCTGTATTTCGGGATAGTTATCATTTTTGTTAACCTTACCTGTATTTCGGGATAGTTATCATTTCTGTTAACCTTGTCTGTATTTCGGGATACTTATCATTTCTGTTAACATTACCTGTATTTCGGGATAGTTATCATTTTTGTTAACCTTACCTGTATTTCGGGATACTTATACTTTTCTGTTTACCTTACCTGTATTTCGGGATACTTATCATTTCTGTTAACCTTACCTGTATTTCGGGATAGTTATCATTTCTGTTAACCTTACCTGTATTTCGGGATAGTTATCATTTCTGTTAACCTTATTTGTGTTTCGGGATAGTTATCATTTTTGTTAACCTTACCTGTATTTCGGGATATACTTATCATTTCTGTGTGACCGCACAACGCACCAAAAGGAGCGTGCGCCCCCCTTGCATACATCGTTCACACATGATCCGCACAACTGTGCGATTTAACAATCGTTCGCCCCGTTGTGCGCTTCTCTCCGCACAACTGTGCGATTTAACAATCGTTCGCCCCGTTGTGCGCTTCTCTTCGCACAACTGTGCGGTAAGGTACAATTTGTTGATCAACATTACGAAAGAAATAAATACGGAAGACTCGAGCTCGTATGCAATAATGTACATGTACACTGTATATGTACAATTTTACAATGCGTGTTAGTATTACAGAGACCGTACGCGCGTTAGACTGTCAAGAATGGATTTGGCTCCTATGTAACAGAACAGGTAAATAACATTTTGATGAGTGACCGGAGTTCTACCTGGTCTGTGCCTGACACATTTAGCTGATGTGTGATAACGTATGACCGTTATGAAAACACAACTGGACAATTAGTATTTGTTATTTGCATTCGGTTTGGCTTATATCTCCCATTCACCTGGATTTTGACACCGCAATGAGTTACGTAAGGGCCCAGGGCGGGGACAAGTACGGTTCAGGTTCATTTACAAAGTAGCTACATGATATGTTTACCTGTATACGGGAACTGTGTTATAATTTTACGTGTCGAATAAGGTCGTTCAAAAAACACCGAAAACACCATTTATAAATCACTATACGTCCCTGCCTTGCCTGTAGTTTTGAATACTTAATATTTTAATGCATCTTGTCTGTATTTTGGGACACTTGTCATTCCTGTTTAATTCGCCTGTATTTTGGGAGTAGTAGTACTAGTGCTGTAGAGACACATTCCAGCCATCTATATTTGCTTCAATGACTCCAGTCTGATGGAAAACGAACAGAATACTAGAGTGAATTCTTTAATATTTCAATTTCGTTCATCAATCTGTCGTGAAATTATTAAATATCATTACTCGTCGCAAATCCATGTTTTGTCATGGTTTTAATGATACACGTACCACTGCAAAAACTTACTTTTCTATCGACATGTTTTAATTAAATCGACAGAGAAGAAATAAATATCATTAAAAACCAATAGCAGTGTTCCTCCGGTCACTAGATTCAGATTTGTATTTCTCTCAGACATATAAAGTATGTAACAAGAGGTCAATATGTATCATATTCATACATGGCGGATAACAAAGGCATAAAGGCTACAAACTAATTACAAACATTCAATAGCTTTTCAAGTTTTTCTAGAAATTTGCTAAAAAAAATAAAACTTTTACATTGCATATAGTAAATAGTCCACGCATTTTAATAAGGTCAGGGTAAGTATAGCAGTAATTTGGAATACATAGTTGTCTTATTTGTTTAACAGATACATGTTCGCACTTAAATAGATAATGATATTCATCACCAATTTCATTAAAACAAAGATTACAAGTTCTGTTTTCTTTGGGTATTCCAATCCATCTTCCAGTTTCTATAGGTAAGTGCATATATGAAGTTCTAAACTTAACAATAATTTGTCTTTCTTTTGGCTTTAGTTTCACAAAGAAATTTTCAAGTTCAAAATTTGTTTTAAAATTGGAATAGGTAGATCTCACTATGGGACCTGATCTACAGTAGTTGCCTGGCCAGGTCCTACTTCATTTATTCCCAGAATGATATTAATTATAATGCGAGGTTGTTGTAGGAATTACAACTCTATTGGATTTCCAAACTGTTTTGCTTTCACTGGGGCAGGTATCCTTAAATGTTGGACATATGTGTATATAAGGGTGGACGACCCCTGGCGAGTAGATTTGTAAGGTCAGTCACTAAACCACTCCAGATAAGTATTCGTAATTATGTCTGTACACATCCACTGGTCATTGAGTGACCAATCTTAGCTAACCACACAAACTTAATCCTTCCAACCAACATGTGCTCACTTCTTCATGTATCAACAGTTTGGGTCAACGAAGCTCGCGAGGTGAGGGTTTACTGTAGTTGTCAAGGGTCAGCGAAGGTCGTGAGGTGAGGTTTACTGTAGTTGTCAAGGGCCGCATAGGGCGTGAGGTGAGGGTTTACTGTAGTTGTCAAGGGTCAGCATAGGTCGTGAGGTGAAGGTTCTACTGTAGTTGGCAAGGGTCAGCATAGGTCGTGAGGTAAGGGTTTACTCTAGTTGTCAAGGGTCAGCGAAGGTCGTGAGGTGAGGGTTTACTGTAGTTGGCAAGGGTCAGCATATATCGTGAGTTAAGGTTTCTGCTGTCAAGATGTTTACATACGATGTTTCAGTGGCCAACCTTCTTACGAAAGGAGGTTTTAATGCAATTTTAGTTGTTGACTATTCCGTCTTTGCGTATTGCAGAGTTATCTTCTCTTGTGAGCAGGTATTGATTGTTACGTCATTGGTTTGTGTGAGAAAATTACTTTGTTTTCTCAAACATTGATGACGTTACTCTCCCAAACGAATGACGTAACAATCAATACCTGCTCACAAGAGAAGATAACTCTGCAATACGCAAAGACGGAATTGTTGGTTATCACATTCGAACGACTAGTTTGACCGAGACCGTTGCTGAAGGTTTTTGCGGTATATAAGTGACCAATATGTTTGTATCAATGTACATGTACTTATGAGGCTAAAATCTCTTAAACAAGCGACAGTATACAAACGTTTTTCACTTGGAAGTATGTTATTATAAACAAGACATGGACACTGTTGACGTACTTGGTTTTATAATTCCTTCAGGCGTCATGTGTCCTGACCAGTATGTTATATATCTTGTACTGTGGTTCATATGTCAGCAATGCTTGCTGTGAACGTTCTTTACACATACATGAATTTTACATGTCCGCAACTATCTACCAGAATGTGTTTTTGCAAAGTTATCCGTTTGGAAACTATAACCATCTAGTATAGTACCACGCCTTATATTTGGTGACGTCATCTTTACGTAACCTGTCATAAACATGTTTTCTCAAAATGGACGAGAAAAATGAAATACGTAGAATGATTTGACTAACAAGAAAGTTAACCCGTATATTGTTAGATGCGTTTGATTTTTAGATGCCAGTATTTGACTGACCTATTCAGTAACACGCGACCTTCACCCCGACATCGCCAACAGAAATGCCCAACAGAACCAATGAAATGTCCTCCGTTCCACCTCAATTTCAGCCGGAAAGTGTAATAAAATAGTAATTCGGAAAAAGGGTCGGCATAACAATCGACTTTTAATGTTATAGGTGAAATGTGACCGAGTAATGCTATACAGCTGTTAAATTGTGTGAGATACATGTATACAGTTATCGTGACGGTATTGTCTCTGAGCTGCCTCAAGAAATATAATACATGTATGGTAATGAAACTATTTGAAAACATTTAACCTGACTTAAACAATATTATTTGTACGCGGACGAAGGTTTACAGACGAGCCTAATGATGTGTGTGATTCGTAAGTCCCTGATATTTACAGGTACGACTCCCAGGGAACGGTTCGATAGGTGATAATCCAGAACGGCACATCTGTCTCCTATCGAGTATGGCCACCAACAGTACACCATCGATCCCGTGTGAAACCATAGTAATTATTTATACATGGGTAACGGCGCACGTGTATTTCTCACAAGATGTAAACAGATGGCAATGTTTTTATAGGAAACAGGTGCGTCGTGCGTGCGATACTCAATTATTTGTCTTGGAAGGCAGAAGGAAAAGCACATCACACGACAGCTTTTGATAATGGTGTACACTCCTTAATAGC
Source organism: Mizuhopecten yessoensis (assembly GCF_002113885.1). Classification (NCBI taxonomy): domain Eukaryota; kingdom Metazoa; phylum Mollusca; class Bivalvia; order Pectinida; family Pectinidae; genus Mizuhopecten; species Mizuhopecten yessoensis. The sequence continues at coordinate 586,505 of NW_018406319.1, forward strand.
GAGTCCCTGTTTCACCAACGTAACTTCACGAGATCTTATTGAACAGTGTCTCGTAGGTTTGCAGACCAAGTTACTTGTCGTAGTTTTTCTACTCTCCGCCAGGCTTCACATCTAAAATACAACGACATGAACTTGCCTACTTTCTCTCGCGGGATATTCCGACTTTCTAAGATGACGTTTGGTGATTTCCACACAACATTGATTTCATGATCCTGGAATCCAGTGTTGCACATTGTCTGATATATAATGGCAGTTTAATTCACGAATGCTTGTTTGAAAGGGCGCTTGACGCCATCCTCGATATCCAGTGGTTACACTCACTTTCGCTCTCTACACCCCTGAAATGAGCGTCTGTTACTTTTAATTTCCCATCAACAATATTACTGCGAACAGGGACCTGTAAGTTGACGTGTCAATGTAAAAGAATGACAGTTTTGAAACATTACGCTTTAAAACCGATTTGAATATGTAAACCGTAAACAGACCAATCCGCCCGCTTTGTCAGGATCTGAACAAACCGTAAACAGACAAATCAGCACGCTTTGTCAGTATCTGTACAAACCGTAAACAGACCAATCAGCACGCTTTGTCAGGATCTATACAAACCGTAAACAGACCAATCAGCATGCTTTGTCAGGATCTGTACAAACCGTAAACAGACCAATCAGCACGCTTTGTCAGGATCTGTACAAACCGTAAACAGACCAATCAGCACGGTTTGTTAGGATCTGTACAAACCGTAAACAGACCAATCAGCACGCTTTGTCAGTATCTGTACAAACCGTAAACAGACCAATCAGCACGCTTTGTCAGAATCTGTACAAAGATGGTGGTTTTGGCATGTCTTAGTATCAATTAGCGCAACGTAGGCTAGCGGGGTTTTGGACTAAATAACATTATTTGTTCTGAATGACAAATAATTTCCTACAAACAAAACGTCTTGCTCTGGTATGTTATAGCAATAGAAATTATGAAAATACCAAAAAGATTCCATAATGGCTACCTGTTTAAAACTAGTGATAACAGTCGAAGCCAATGTCCTTCCTTGACCCTGTCAGGTCAGTATGTTCATGTTGGCGATATTGTTTAATTGTTAATGTATTGAAAGTTTAATGCATGAAATACGGAAGCGTGTATTCACTTCCTGTTGTTATCAGCAATATTTGTAAACATTCCGTCAAAGTGAACGTAGCAGCGACAACAACCGGTACACTCTATACACTACGGGACTCTTCAAGGCTATACATTACAATAGTACTTCTGAAGTAACATCCCACTTAGGTTTATGCGTGGAACTATTCCGTTATTTTGATACAGATATTATGTATACAATATATATGAAGGTCCAATTAGCCAAAGTTCTGCCCGTAACGAACATATAAGCTGCTTTAATGTAGAATACGACGCTCCAGAGCAGCATGATAAGCTGCTTTGATGTGTAAAGCTTTGTGTCAGTATTACAAGGTGTGATTGATCTATCTGTTTGGATCAGTTCGTGTTTACATTTATATTCCGTTAAATTCCTACCAATAGATGTGGTGAATCCATGAACTTGGTTACCGATTCATTGACAGTAACGCTTCAGATTCATCCCTAGAGTCAAGTTTGATCCTTAACAAGTCAAAGACTGGACAAGTCCAGTTAAATGTGCGGGGTGATGGGTTAATTCGTAAAGTATGAAAAGCGATAGGTACATTATATCCTCGAAACCCAGGCGTTCCGATCTCATTAAACATACAATGTATCTTCACAGTAGAGAACGTAGGTGTATCTAGAGCGGATATACAATGTATCTTCACAGTACAGACAGTAAGTGTATCTAAAGCGGACATACACTGTACTTTCACAGTACAGACAATAGGTGTATCTAGAGCGGATATACAATGTATCTTCACAGTACAGAGAGTAGGTGTATCTAAAGCGGACATACACTGTACCTTCACAGTACAGACAGTAGGTGTATCTAGTGCGGACATACACTGTATCTTCACAGTACAGACAGTAGGTGTATCTAGTGCGGAAATACAATGTATCTCCACAGTACAGATAGTAGGTGTATCTAGTGCGGAAATACAATGTATCTTCACAGTACAGACAGTAGGTGTATCTAGTGCGGACATACAACGAATCTTCACAGTACAGACAGTAGGTGTATCTAGAGCGGACATACAATGTATCTTCACGGTACAGACAGTAGGTGTAGCTAGTGAGGACATACAATGTATCTTCATAGTACAGACAGTAGGTGTATCTAGTGCGGACATACAATGTATCTTCACAGTACATACAGTAGGTGTATCTAGAGTGGACATACAATGTACCTTCACAGTACAGACAGTAGGTGTATCAAGAGCGGACATACAATATATCTTCACAGTACAGACAGTAGGTGTATCTAGAACGGACATACAATGTATCTTCACGGTACAGACAGTAGGTGTATCTAGGGCGGACATACAATGTATCTTTACAGTACAGACAGTAGGTGGATCTAGAGCGGACATACAAAGTAGCTTCACAGTACAGACAGTAGGTGGATCTAGAGCGGACATACAAAGTAGCTTCACAGTACAGACAGTAGGTGTAACTAGTGCGGACATACAATGTATCTTTACAGTACAGACAGTAGGTGTCTCAAGAGCGGACATACAATATATCTTCACAGGACAGACAGTAGGTGTATCTAGTTCGGACATGCAATGTATCTTCACAGTCCAGACAGTAGGTGTATCTAGTGACGACACACAATGTACCTTCACAGTTCAGATAGTAGATGTATCTAGTGACGACACACATTGTACCTTCACAGTACAGACAATAGGTGTATCTAGTGCGGAAATACAATGTATCTCAACAGTACAGACAGTAGGTGGATCTAGTGCGGACATATAATGTATCTTCACAGTACATACAGCGGACATACAATGTATCTTCACAGTACAGACAGTAGGTGTATCTAGTGACGACACACAATGTACCTTCACAGTACAGACAATAGGTGTATCTAGAGCGGACATACAATGTACCTTCACAGTTCAGACAGTAGGTGTATCTAGTGCAGACATACAATGTACCTTCACAGTTCAGACAGTAGATGTATCTAGTGACGACACACAATGTACCTTCACAGTTCAGACAGTAGGTGTATCTAGTGCGGACATACAATGTACCTTCACAGTTCAGACAGTAGATGTATCTAGAGCAGACATACACTGTATCTTCACAGTACAGACAGTAGGTGTATCTAGAGCGAACATACAATGTATCTTCACAGAACAGAAAGTAGGTGTATCTAGTGCCGACATACAATGTATCTTCACAGTACAGACATAAGGTGTATCTAGAGTAGACATACAATGTATCTTCACAGTACAGACAGTTGGTGTATCTAGAGCGGACATACAATGTATCTTCACAGTACAGATAGTAGATGTATCTAGTGCGGACGTACAATATATCTTCACAGTACAGACAGTAGGTGTATCTAGTGCGGACATACAATGTATATTCACAGTTCAGACAGTAGGTGTATCTAGAGCGGACATACAATGTATCTTCACAGTACAGATAGTAGATGTATCTAGTGCGGACGTACAATATATCTTCACAGTACAGACAGTAGGTGTATCTAGAGCAGACATACAATGTATCTTCACAGTACAGACAGTAGGTGTATCTAGAGCAGACATACACTGCAACTTCACAGTACAGACAATAGGTGTATCTAGAGCGGACATACAATGTACCTTCACAGTACAGACAGTAGGTGTATCTAAAGCGGACATACAATGTAACTTCACAGTACAGATAGTAGGTGTATCTAGAGCGGACATAAGACATACACTGCAACTTCACAGTACAGACAATAGGTGTATCTAGGGCGGACATACAATGTATCTTTACAGTACAGACAGTAGGTGTATCTAGTGCTGACATACAATGTATCTTCAAAGTACAGACAGTAGGTGTATCTAGTGCGGACATACAATGTATCTTCACAGTACAAACAGTAGGTGTATCTAGAGCAGACATACACTGTATCTTAACAGTACAGGCAGTAGGTGTATCTAGAGCAGAAATACAATGTACCTTCAGAGTTCAGACAGTAGGTGTATCTAGAGCAGACATACAATGTACCTTCACAGTTCAGAAAGTAGGTGTATCTAGAGCGGACATACAATGTATCTTCACAGTACAGACAGTAGGTGTATCTAGTGCGGACATACAAAGTACCTTCACAGTACAGACAGTAGATGTATCTAGTGCGGACATACACTGTATCTGCACAGTACAGACAGTAGGTGTATCTAGAGCGGACATACAATGTATCTACACAGTATATACATTAGGTTATGTAGTGCGGACATACAATATATCTTCACAGTACAGAAGTAGGTGTATCTAGAGTGGACATACACTGTAGCTTCACGGTACAGACAGTATGTGTATCTAGTGCGGACATAGACTGTATCTTCACAGTACATATAGTAGGGGTATCTAGTGACGATATACACTGTAGCTTCACGGTACAGACAGTATGTGTATCTAGTGCAGACATACAATGTATCTTCACAGTACAGAAGTAGGTGTATCTAGAGTACAGACAGTATGTGTATCTAGTGCGGACATATAATGTATCTTCACAGTAGGTGTATCTAGTGCCGATATACACTGTAGCTTCACAGTACAGACAGTATGTGTATCTAGTGCGGACATACAATGTATCTTCACAGTATATACATTAGGTTATCTAGTGCGGACATACAATGTATCTTCACAGTACATACAGTAGGTGTATCTAGTGCAGATATACACTGTAGCTTCACAGTACAGACAGTATGTGTATCTAGTGCGGACATACACTGTATCTTCCCACTACATACATTAGGTGTATCTAGTGCGGACATACAATGTACCTAGAGCGGACATACACTGTATCTTCACAGTACAGAGAGTAGGTGTATCTAGTGCGGACATACAATTATCTTCCCACTACATACATTAGGTGTATCTAGTGCGGACATACAATGTATCTTCACAGTATATACATTAGGTTATGTAGTGCGGACATACAATGTATCTTCACAGTACAGACAGTAGGTGTATCTAGAGCGGACATACACTGTATCTTCACAGTACATACACAAGGTGTATCTAGAGCGGACATACAATGTATCTTCACAGTACAGACAGTAGGTGTACCTAGAGCGGACATACAATGTACATTCACAGTACAGACAGTAGGTGTATCTAGAGCGGACATACAATGTAGCTTCACAGTACAGACAGTAGGTGTATCTAGAACAGACATACAAGGTATCTTCACAGTACAGACAGTAGGTGTATCTAGAACAGACATACAAGGTATCTTCACAGTACAGACAGTAGGTGTATCTACAGCGAACATACAATGTATCTTCACAGTACCGAAGTAGGTGTATCTAGAACGGACGTACAAGGTATCTTCACCACAGTACAGACAGTAGGTGTATCTAGGGCGAACATACAATGTACCTTCACAGTACAGACAGTAGGTGTATCTAGAACAGACATACAAGGTATCTTCACAGTACAGACAGTAGGTGTATCTACAACGTACATACAATGTATCTTCACAGTACAGACAGTAGGTGTATCTAGTGACGACTCACAATGTACCTTCACAGTACAGACAATAGGTGTATCTAGAGCGAACATACAATGTACCTTCACAGTTCAGACAGTAGGTGTATCTAGTGCAGACATACAATGTACCTTCACAGTTCAGACGGTAGATGTAACTAGTGACGACACACAATGTACCTTCACAGTTCAGACAGTAGATGTATCTAGAGCAGACATACACTGTATCTTCACAGTACAGATAGTAGGTGTATCTAGTGCGGACGTACAATGTATCTTCACAGTACAGACAGTAGGTGTATCTAGAGCGGACATACAATGTATCTTCACAGTACAGACAGTAGGTGTATCTAGAGCAGACATACAATGTATCTTCACAGTACAGACAGTTGGTGTATCTAGAGCGGACATACAATGTATCTTCACAGTACAAACAGTAGGTGTATCTAGTGCGGACATACAATGTATATTCACAGTACAGACAGTAGGTGTATCTAGTGCGGACATACAATGTACCTTCACAGTGCAGGCAGTAGATGTATCTAGAGCGGACATACAATGTATCTTCACACTTCAGACAGTAGGTGTATCTAGTGCGGACATACACTGTATCTTCACAGTACAGACAGTAGGTGTATCTATTGCGGACATACAATGTATCTTCACAGTACAGACAGTAGGTGTATGTAGAGCGGACATACACTGTATCTTCACAGTACATACATTAGGTGTATCTAGTGCGGACATACAATGTATCTTTACAGTACAGACAGTAGGTGTATCTAGTGCGGACATACACTGTATCTTCACAGTACAGACAGTAGGTGTATCTAGAGCGGACATACAATGTATCTTCACAGTACAGACAGTAGGTGTATCGAGTGCGGACATACAAAGTACCTTCACAGTACAGACAGTAGATGTATCTAGTGCGGACATACCCTGTATCTGCACAGTACAGACAGTAGGTGTATCTAGAGCGGACATACAAAGTATCTTCACAGTACAGACAGTAGGTGTATGTAGAGCGGACATACACTGTATCTTCACAGTACAGAAGTAGGTGTATCTAGAGTGGACACAAAATGTACCTTCACAGTACAGACAATAGGTGTATCTAGAGCGGACACACAATGTATCTTCACAGTACAGACAATAGGTGTATCTAGAGCGAACATACAATGTATCTTCACAGTACAGATAGTAGGTTTATCTAGAGCAGACATACAATGTACCTTCACAGTACAGACAGTAGGTGTATCTAGTGCGGATATACAATGTATCTTCACAGTACAGACAGAAGGTGTATCTAGAGCGGACATACACTGTACCTTCACAGTACAGACAGTAGGTGTATCTAGAGCGGACATACAATGTATCTTAACAGTACAGACAGTAGGTGTATCAAGAGCAGACATACAATGTAACTTCACAGTACAGATAGTAGGTGTATCTAGAGCGGACATACAATGTACCTTCACAGTACATACAGTAGGTGTATCTAGAGCAGACATACAATGGATCTTCACAGTACAGACAGTAGGTGTATCTAGAGCAGACATACACTGTATCTTCACAGTACAGACAGTAGGTGTATCTAAAGCAGACATACAATGTATCTTCACAGTACAGACAGTAGGTGTATCTACTGCGGACATACAATGTAACTTTATAGTGCAAACAGTAGGTGTATCTAAAGCAGACATACAATGTATCTTCACAGTACAAAAGTAGGTGTATCTAAAGCGGACATACCATGTATATTCACAGTACAGACAGTAGGTGTATCTAAAGCGGACATACAATGTATCTTCACAGTACAGATAGTAGGTGTATCTAGAGCAGACATACAATGTATCTTCACAGTACAGACAGTAGGTGTATCTACTGCGGACATACAATGTAACTTTATAGTGCAAACAGTAGGTGTATCTAAAGCAGACATACAATGTATCTTCACAGTACAAAAGTAGGTGTATCTAAAGCGGACATACCATGTATATTCACAGTACAGACAGTAGGTGTATCTAAAGCGGACATACAATGTAACTTCACAGTACAGATAGTAGGTGTATCTAGAGCAGACATACAATGTATCTTCACAGTACAGACAGTAGGTGTATCTAGTGCGGACATACAATGTAACTTTATAGTGCAAACAGTAGGTGTATCTAAAGCAGACATACAATGTATCTTCACAGTACAAAAGTAGGTGTATCTAAAGCGGACATACCATGTATATTCACAGTACAGACAGTAGGTGTATCTAAAGCGGACATACAATGTA
>NW_018406319.1:599589-610202 GCF_002113885.1 Mizuhopecten yessoensis
AGTGACATCAATACAGGTATATACCACCCGTAGTTACAAAGATACGGGTAGATACAGGCTATACCATCCATAGTGACATCAGTACAGGTATATACCACCCGTAGTTAGAAAGATACGGGTAGATACAGGTTATACCACCAATAGTGACATCAATACAGGTATATACACCCCGTAGATACAATGATACGGATAGATACAGGCTATACCACCAATAGTGACATCAATACAGGTATATACCACACGTAGTTAGAAAGATACGGGTAGATACAAGCTATACCAACAATAGTGACATCAATACAGGTATGTACACACCGTAGTTACAAAGATACCTGTAGAAACAGTCTTTACCACCAATAGTGACATCAATACAGGTATATACCACCAGTAGTTACAAAGATACGGGTAGATACAGGCTATACCACCAATAGTTACATCAATACAGGTATATGCCACCCGAAGTTACAAATTTACGGGTAGATACAGGCTATACTACCCATACTCACATCAATACAGGTATGTACACACCGTAGCTACAAAGATACCTGTAGAAACAGTCTTTACCACCAATAGTGACATCAATACAGGTATATACCACCCGTAGTTACAAAGATACAGGTAGATACAGGTTATACCACCCATACTGACATCAATACAGGTATGTACACACCGTAGTTACAAAGATACGAGTAGATACAGGTTATACCACCCATACTGACATCAATACAGGTATTAGCATCCGTAGTTACAAAGATACGGATAGATACAGGCAATACCACCAATAGTGACATCAATACAGGTATATACCAACAGTAGTTACAAAGATACGGGTAGATACAGGCTATACCACCAATAGTGACATTACCACAGGTATATACCAACAGTAGTTACAAAGATACGGGTAGATACAGGCTATACCAACAATAGTGACATCAATACAGGTATATACCACCCGTAGTTACAAAGATACGGGTAGATACAGGCTATACCACCAATAGTGACATCAATACAGGTATATACCACCCGTAGTTACAAAGATACGGATAGATACAGGCTATACCACCTATAGTAACATCAATACAGGAATATACCACCCGTAGTTACAAATTTACGGATAGATACAGGCTATACCACCAATAGTGACATCAATACAGGTATAAAGGATCCGTAGTTACAAAGATACGGATAGATACATGCTATACCACCAATAGTAACATCAATACAGGTATATACCACCCCTAGTTACAAAGATACGGATAGATACAGTCTATACCAATCAAAGTGACATCAATACAGGTATATACCACCGTAGTTACAAAGATACGTGTAGAAACAGGTTATACCAATCACAGTGACATCAATACAGGTATATACCACCCGTAGTTGCAAAGATACGGGTAGATACAGGTTATACCACCGATAGTGACATCAATACAGGGATGTACACACCGTAGTTACAAAGATACGGGTAGATACAAGCTATACCAACAATAGTGACATCAATACAGGTATATACCACCATACGGATAGATACAGGCTATACCACCAATAGTGACATCAATACAGGAATATACCACCCGTAGTTACAAAGATACGGATAGATACAGGCTATACCACCAATAGTCACATCAATACAGGTATATACCACCCGTAGTTGCAAAGATACGGGTAGATACAGGTTATACCACCCATACTGACATCAATACAGGTATAAAGGATCCGTAGTTACAAAGATACGGATAGATACAGGCTATACCACCAATAGTAACATCAATACAGGTATATACCACCCGTAGTTACAAAGATACGGGTAGATACAGGTTATACCACCGATAGTGACATCAATACAGGTATGTACACACCGTAGTTACAAAGATACGGGTAGATACAGGTTATACCACCCATACTGACATCAATACAGGTATTAGCATCCGTAGTTACAAAGATACGGATAGATACAGGCTATACCACCAATAGTAACATCAATACAGGTATATACCACCCGTAGTTACAAAGATACGGGTAGATACAGGCTATGCCACCCATACTGACATCAATACAGGTATATAGCATCCGTAGTTACAAAGATACGGATAGATACAGGCAATACCACCAATAGTGACATCAATACAGGTATATACCACCCGTAGTTACAAAGATACGTGTAGAAACAGGCTATACCACCCATAGTGACATCAATACAGGTATCAGGTATATACCACCCGTAGTTACAAACTTACGGATAGATACAGGCAATACCACCAATAGTGACATCAAGACAGGTATAAAGGATCCGTAGTTACAAAGATACCGGTATATAGCATCAGTAGTTACAAAGATACGGGTAGATACAGGGTATGCAACCCATACTGACATCAACACAGGTATATAGCATCCGTAGTTACAAAGATACACAGGTATATACCACCCGTAGTTACAAATTTGCGGATAGATACAGGCTATAATACAGGAATATACCACCCGTAGTTGCAAAGATACCGGTATATAGCATCCGTAGTTACAAAGATACGGATAGATACATGCTATACCACCAATAGTGACTTCATTACAGGTATAAAGGATCCGTAGTTACAAAGATACGGATAGATACAGGCTATAATACAGGAATATACCACCCGTAGTTACAAAGATACGGGTAGATACAGGCTATGCCACCAATACTGACATCAATACCGGTATATAGCATCCGTAGTTACAAAGATACGGATAGATACAGGCTATACCACCTATAGTAACATCAATACAGGTATATACCACCCGTAGTTACAAATTTACGGATAGATAAAGGCTATAACTCCCATAGTGACATCAATACAGGTATATACCACCCGTAGTTACAAAGATACCGGTATATAGCATCCGTAGTTACAAAGATACGGATAGATACATGCTATACCACCCATACTGACATCAATACAGGTATAAAGATAAATACATGCTATACCACCAATAGTAACCATGCTATACCACCCATACTGACATCAATACAGGTATAAAGGATCCGTAGTTACAAAGATACGGATAAATACATGCTATACCACCAATAGTAACATCAATACAGGTATATACCACCCCTAGTTACAACGATACGGATAGATACAGGCTATACCAATCAAAGTGACATCAATACAGGTATATACCACCCGTAGTTCCAAAAAAAACGGGTAGATACAGGCTATACCACCAATAGTGACATCATTACAGGTATATAGCATCCGTAGTTACAAAGATACGGATAGATACATGCTATACCACCCATACTGACATCAATACAGGTATTAGCATCCGTAGTTACAAAGATACGGATAGATACATGCTATACCACCAATAGTAACATCAATACAGGAATATACCACCCCTAGTTACAAAGATACGGATAGATACAGGCTATACCAATCAAAGTTACATCAAAACAGGTATATACCACCGTAGTTACAAAGATACGTGTAGAAACAGGCTATACCAATCACAGTGACATCAATACAGGTATATACCAGCTATACCACCCATACTGACATCAATACAGGTATAAAGGATCCGTAGTTACAAAGATACGGATAAATACATGCTATACCCCCAATAGTAACATCAATACAGGTATATACCACCCGTAGTTCCAAAAAAAACGGGTAGATACAGGCTATACCACCAATAGTGACATCATTACAGGTATATAGCATCCGTAGTTACAAAGATACGGGTAGATACAGGCTATGCCACCAATACTGACATCAATACCGGTATATAGCATCCGTAGTTACAAAGATACGGATAGATACATGCTATACCACCCATACTGACATCAATACAGGTATAAAGGATCCGTAGTTACAAAGATACGGATAGATACATGCTATACCACCCATACTGACATCAATACAGGTATAAAGGATCCGTAGTTACAAAGATACGGATAAATACATGCTATACCACCAATAGTAACATCAATACAGGAATATACCACCCCTAGTTACAAAGATACGGATAGATACAGGCTATACCACCAATAGTAGCATCAATACAGGTATATACCACCCGTAGTTAGAAAGAGACGGGTAGATACAGGCTATACCACCAATAGGGACATCAATACAGGTATATACCACCCGTAGTTCCAAAAAAAACGGGTAGATACAGGCTATACCACCAATAGTGACATCATTACAGGTATATAGCATCCGTAGTTACAAAGATACGGGTAGATACAGGCTATACCACCAATAGGGACATCAATACAGGTATATACCACCCGTAGTTACAAATCGACGGGTAGATACAGGCTTTACCATCAATAGTGACATCAATACAGGTATATACCACCCGTAGTTACAAAAAAACCGGGTAGATACAGGCTATACGACCAAATGTGACATCAATACAGGTATATGCCACCCGTAGTTAGAAAGATACGGGTAGATACAGGCTATACCACCAATAGTGACATCAATACAGGCATATGACACCCGTAGTTAGAAAGATACGGATAGATACAGGCTATACCAATCACAGTGACATCAATACAGGTATATACCACCCGTAGTTACAAAGATACGTGTAGAAACAGGCTATACCACCCATAGTGACATCAATACAGGTATATACCACTCGTAGTTACAAAGATACGGGTAGCTACAGGCTATACCACCCATAGTGACATCAATACAGGTATATACCACCCGTAGTTACAAAAAGACGGATAGATACAGGCTATACCACCAATAGTGACATCAATACAGGTATATAGCATCCGTGGTTACAAAGGATACGGATAGATACAGGCTATACCACCAATAGTAACATCAATACAGGTATATACCACCCGTAGTTACAAAAATACGGGTAGATACAGGCTATACCAATCACAGTGACATCAATACAGGTATATAGCACGCATATTGACATACATGTGAATACAGCTACACAACCCATAGTGATATAGATATGTGTATATACCACCCATTGTTAAAAAGATACAGGCATATTATCCCCATATACCACCCATAGTTACATAGCTACAAGTATATATCACCTATATATACTTGTGTCACCTATATACAGGTATACAACCCTCAGTGGTAAAGATACAGGTACCTGTTTATTCCGGAGTGACATTGAACATCGGAAGGTCACCTTCAAAACAACTAGCAATGATGATCCCGTTTGTCAACAAAGCGTGAACATGTTAGAACGTCGGACTGTCAATTACACATAATCACTAAGGTCGTTAAAACGTCAATGCCACGTAAATATACTAGTCAGTTAAGATATAGAACTGGGCCCGTATTCATAAAACCGTTCTCGTGCTCAAGTATGGATTTTGTGCTCAAGTCTAATTTTTTGTTTCGATTTTAATATGTTGGAAAAATATTATTATGTCATGATTTAGGGAAAACTTGAAGGGACTTAAAGCTGAATACTGTTTTCAATGTTTACTAATGACTTTTTGATTGCTTGACATGATTTAAGTAAGGTACAATAAATATTGGTTTAATCACAAAATGCATGCTTGAGCATGAGAACGGTTTCATGAATATGTGTCCAGATGTTACCGTCGAGTTACCAAAGTATACCAATCCATCAATACCACAATTAGATGTACAACCTTGTTAGTACCAGAGAGGCGTTAACGACACAGTTTTGACTAACATGACTGGTGGCCTGTTAGGACCAGAGAGGCGTTAACGACACAGTTTTGACTAACATGACTGGTGGCCTGTTAGTACCAGAGAGGCGTTAACGACACAGTTCTGACTAACATGACTGGTGGCCTGTTAGTACCAGAGGACGTTAACGACAAAGTTTTGACTAACATGACTGGTGGCCTGTTAGTACCGGAGAGGCGTTAACGACAAAGTTTTTACTAACATGACTGGTGGCCTGTCAGTACCAGAGAGGCGTTAACGACACAGTTCTTACTAACATGACTGGTGGCCTGTTCGTACCAGAGAGGCGTTAACGACACAGTTTTGACTAACATGACTGGTGGCCTGTTAGTACCAGAGAGGCGTTAACGACAAGGCTTTGACTAACATGACTGGTGGCCTGTTAGTACCAGAGAGGCGTTAACGACAAAGTTTTGACTAACATGACTGGTGGCCTGTTAGTACCAGAGAGGCGTTAACGACAAAGTTTTGACTAACATGATTGGTGGCCTGTTCGAGTTTTAGTCGGTATTGTTACGACCATATCGATTGGTAACGCTAACCGACAAACTCCATACTTCCCCAGAATGTTAAATATCGCCTTCCTACGATACACACCAACATTTACTATATGTGCATCACAAAGACGATTTAAAACGACCATGGATCGAAGCCAAATGCTGTACAGCTGTTTCAAGCCAATAAAAATAGCATCACTCACGAGGGAAAAACAGACACTTTACTCAGTCAACTTGAAAACCGGAAATGGGCAATAGAAAAGTTAGTTTCGAATCTGAGCGCAAGAGGTGTGTTTTACAATGTATATCACTGCAGCGCGTTTAAATAAATACCTGGTATTGTTTTGGCCGATATGTGTTAGATAAACTGTTTGCAGTTCTGGAATGTTAAAATAATGAGTCAAGAAAGCATGGATGCACGTGATATGTCACGTGCGGCACAAACTTAAGTACGTGATTTATAACTATCACAAGTAACAGTTGGGGAATATCTTATAAATCAGTCAATCTGTTCACAGTAAATTAACTCCCGCACACGAAAGCCAACTTTCCACTAGAGATACAATTGTTGGTCGTGGCAAGTGTCTGTATGTATCGTTCGGTTTATTCAACACAGCATTGGTACAGAAAGGTCACTGTCTAATGACAGCACACTATTTGTTTTACCAGGAGAGCACACACTATTCTTTTAGGGATTCAAAGGTACTACATGTATTACGTACTACACACAATTCCATTACGTAAAACGCATCGTTATCTGACTTGTGTGTTCACATCCAGTTTTGCCTATCACATCATTTTGCACACTTTTGTTTTATCCAAGACTAAAATTGTCTGGCCTATACAAGATTATCAGACTTGCAAAAACATCAGATTCCCTGCCCCCCGTTCGAATTTGTGACTTTACGGTATGTTAGCCATGCCGGTATTAAGTAAATCTCCCAGACATAATGATTATTTTGAAGGGTTTATAATGGAAGTAACGCACAATAACAAGTTACCTTTAAGCAAAATTCATCACACAGAAATCAATACAATATACGTACGCAATCGAGCATGTGCCATAATTGGGATGTGTTTTCAGCTATGAACACGTAACTGTCGGTAATATCATTTTACAAAAAACAAACTGACTTTCAACTGATTGTGAATGCATTTAACGAATTGGTATATAATTACATTTATGTGCACACACGCACGCGCAAGTATATAAAACAAGTTACAGATAGCAAATTCTGCACAAGATACCGGGTTCAAAGCACACGGAAGAACATATATAAGAGAGAAAACATGGAACCAACCGAACCCGGAGGTAAGATAGTGTTTCCGGTGAAACACTTCGTACGAAAGTGAGTTTAAATGACAAAGAGTGTGAACTTGTATCACTAAGGACAGGGCGGTTCTCTTGTCAATATGGAAAGATGATCCCACCTGTGTTAGCGTGCTTTTCTTTTATTTGTATTTTGCAAAGATAATCTTTTTCTTTTTGAAGCCGTAAAGATCCAAATGTGATTACAAAATAATAATTAAAGTTTTGATTTGATAAAAAGGAAAGAAAGAGATCTATGTAATACTGTTTTGAAACTTTATTTGAAGTCAACAACAACAACAACAACAACAACAAAAACAAGCGTTTAACGTTTTGTTTGTGGTGAATTGAACAAAGTGTCTTGGAATTTGTTAAGACTTTTGGACTGTACAGTAAAACATTACTTACACAATTCAATGTTATGTTTGAAACTCGTATGATTAAACCAATTTGTGTAATAAGTTGTCATTTGGATGGGACTAAGCGGGGCTGCTGATCATGACTGGTGATTGTGTAGGCGTGTTAAGAAAAAGGTTGATGATTGGCTATCGTATAGGCGGGACTGGACGAAGCTGCTGACCGGAGATCGTGTAGGCGGGACTGGACGAAGCTGCTGACTGGTGATCGTGCAGGCGGTACTGGGCGAGGCTGAAAGCTGATCATCATGTAGGCGGTACTGGGCGAGGCTGATAGCTGATCATCATGTAGGCGGTACTAGGCGAGGCTGATAGCTGATCATCTTGTAGGCGGTAATAGGCGAGCCTGTTAAGTGGTGAATGTGAAAAAGGGACAAGGTGTGATGCTTGACCGGGGATCGTGTCGGCGGGACTGGACGAAGCTGCTGACCGGGGATCGTGTCGGCGGGACTGGGTTCTTATTAGTACACTCATTAATGCGGACTATTAAAACTCGACCAGTATGTACGTTTTTTTACGCACATCATTATGCCGTTGTTAACCAATTGTATGAAAAACCGGTATGCACATGGTTAATCGGAAATACAAAAAGGGAACACCAGATGGCGGACCAATCGTCAAAACCTCGTGGTCGAAGGAACGATTGTTATCAACAAATCAGTGTGAAATGGATACATGTAAAAGGAGTTCAAGGTCAAACGAACAAATGTCAGAATTCAAGGTCAGATAAACAAATTTGAGATGCTCAAGGTTAACAAAACAATGGTCAGGAGCTCAAGTAAAAGAAACACACATCAAGGGCGCTCAAATGTGATCCTGGTCAGGGAGGAGCTTTAGATCAATGAATTGAACGTCGAAATGCGTTTTTCTGATTGTTGTTTATCATAGGGACTTCTGCAAGTCTATGTTAAGGTAATAAGCTTAATGTGACAATATCATCAATGTAAAAAGCTCCTATTGGTCGTAATACAGGATTCCACTGGATGGGGAGGTGCAATATCAGTCATGTGTTCAACATAAATGTGTTCTTATTTGGGATCAAACACAATCTTCTAAGCTGCGGCCACGTTTCGGTGTTTCTCTTTTATTGAAAGTTTACGAGCCTCCTGGCCCTGATATAAGCGTTTCTAGCCGAGATAAAAGAAGACTGCTTTGAATATTCGTATACACGTGGGGGAATGGAATAGCATGAATAAGTTATACCTATAACCAATATCTATATATAGACGACTTAAGTAGATCACAACAGCTTGATAGTCTAGAAAATGGCTTACCATTGAGAACGATCAAGATTTATTGATGCTTTTGTTTTTTTGAGGGGATTTCATTTATTTATCTTTCTTTTCTTAATTTGACTCTTCCGGTCGAACAGATAGGGATAAGCAGTTACCAGATATTACGAGTTTTTAGTGTGTTATCTATTAAAAGTTAATTGTGCATTACCTTATACGTTGAAATTTTCTTTATGTCTGTTTTTGTACTGTAAAATGTCTCATGCATCTCCCAGCGAATAATACGCGAAGATCAATCCCTGGCTTGTAGAGGCGGTTTCTATAAATACACACGTAATAAACCGGCTCTACAAGTAGCTAACCACGCCTACAGGTAATTTACCACTCTTACAGATACCTTACCACTCCTACAGGTAACTTACCACTTCTGATGATAACTAACCACTAGTACAGGTAATTTACCACTCCTACAGATACCTTACCCATCCTACAGATAACTTACAACTCTTACTGGCAACTAACCACTTACAGGTAACTAACCCCTTTACAGATAACTAACCACTCCTACAGGTAATTTACCACTCCTAAAGGTACCTTACCCCTCCTACATGTTACTTACCACTCCTACTGACAATTTACCACTTCTACAGGTATTTTATCACTCCCACAGATACCTTACCACTCCTAGAGATACCTTACCACTACTACAGGTACCTTAACACTTCTACTAACAACTAACCACTACTACATGTAATTTACCACTCATAAATGTACCTTACCACTCCTACAGGTACCTTACCACTATTACTGGTAACTAACCACTTACAGGTAACTAACCCCTTTACTGATAACTTACCACTCCTACAGGTAATTTGCCACTCCTACAGATACCTAACCACTCCTACAGGTACCTTACCACTTCTACTGACAACTAACCACTACTTCAGGTAATTTACCACTCCTACAGGTAACTTACCACTCTTACTAGCAACGAACCACTTACAGGTAACTAACCCCTTTATAGATAACTAACCACTGCTACAGGTAACTTACCACTTTACAGATAACTAACCACTCCTACAGATAACTTACCACTCCTACTGGCAACAAATCACTGCTACAGGTAACTTACCACTCCTACAGGTAACTTACCACCCGTACTGGCAACTAACCACTCCTACAGGTAACTTACCGCTCCTACTGGCAACTAACCACTGCTACAGGTAGCTTACCACTCCTACATGTAACTTACCAATCCTACTGGCAACTAACCACTGCTACAGGTAACTTACCACTCCTACAGGTAACTTACCACCCGTACTGGCAACTAACCACTCCTACAGGTAACTTACTGCTCCTACTGGCAACTAATCACTGCTACAGGTAACTTACCACTCCTACAGGTAACTTACCACCCGTACTGGCAACTAACCACTCCTACAGGTAACTTACCGCTCCTACTGGCAACTAACCACTGC
>NW_018406319.1:611768-689551 GCF_002113885.1 Mizuhopecten yessoensis
ATCCGAATACAAAAGAGAGGTGTCATCAGCAAATAGTTTTGATAGACTTTCTATATTATCTGTTATGTCATTAATATAAAGTATAAACAGCAATGGGCCAAGAACCGAACCCTGAGGTACTCCTGCATTTGTTCTCTTAGCAGAAGATCTACTATTTCCAATAAAAACTTGTTGAGATCTATTAGTAACATAATCAATTAACCAGTCCAATAACTTTCCCGAAATTCCATAGCTAGCTAGTTTCACTTCCAGTTCCCTATGCCACACTCGATCAAACGCCTTAGAAATATCACAAAAAATTAGACAAGTTGGCTGTTTTTTTTCTAGATTGTCACACATACTATGATATATTTCTATAAGCTGGTGTACAGTAGAGTGACCTGGTTGAAAACCTGACTGATATTTATATATGAGAGAATTATCTAAAAGGTAGTTATGTAAATATTTAGCGACTAATCTTTCGAAAACTTTACCAATAGTACTTAGTAGTGCAATAGGTCTATAATTTGAAGGGTCTTGTTTATCGCCCTTTTTAAAAACAGGTAACATACCACTCCTACTGACAACTAACCACTGCTACAGGTAACTTACCACTTCTACTGACAACTAACCACTGCTACAGGAAACTTACCACTTATACTGACAACTAACCGCTGCTACAGGTAACATAACACTTTTACTGGCAACTAAGCATTACTACAGGTAACTTACCAATTCTAAAGCTACTCCTTCGTGTAACTAACCAATTCTAAAGCTACTCCTTCGTGTAACTAACCAATCCTAAAGCTACTCCTTCGTGTAACTAACCAATCATAAAGCTACTCCTTCGTGTAACTAACCAATCATAAAGCTACCCCTACAGGAAACGAACCCATCCTACAGCTACTCCTACATGTAACTAACACATCCTGAAGGTTACTAACTACTCCTAAATGTAACTAGCCTGTCATAAATGTAGCCATCGTGTCTTACAGGTACCTTACCATTCCTACAGGTAATTATAACTACATATATCTCGTCATTAACTACTGTCACTGGTTATACAGACTCCGAATAACATAACATACACTGTCGCGTAATTAGTTGAAAGTGTCGGTCGTTTTTCCACTAATGTAAATGAAAAACAAAATAAGATAGAAATGCTATGAATGAATGCTACAGTGTATGGGGTAGGTTGTGGACTAGGTTTCACTTGGTAAATGTATATATACTACGAGGTAAGTTGTCTACTGTGTTCACAGCATAAATCAGTGTTATGGGGTAGGCGGTGGAATGTTTGACTTAACAAAGTAATGCTATATAATCAGGCGACTGTTCCAGTGAGTAATGCGATACATCTCAGATACTTTACAGAAGCGAGTCATCACTGAATTAATAAGCCAACAAGATCCTACTTAGTTATTGCTTTTCTATAGTCACCCTTTTAAAAGACTTGTGTATATTACACCTCGTGATGTGAAGGACTGGGGATACAGTCATGTTGTACTTACTATGATAGGTACATACTTGCTGAGTATGTGACCTACACGATGTAGATACTATTTTACCTATAGTTCACATAGGGCTACACACGACTTGACTTCACACCGATAATAGCAGCACAGGAATATAAATGTATAGAAATACAATGTTTGCCCCACTTTAGTATTACTGCATTCCATCAATTCAACAAACCAGAAAACTGCCTGCCCCCTTTAACATTTGAGCGATATAGATCGGTTTCTAACACCGACTCGTTCGATCCGATTCAAACATAGGTACACTGTACATGGCTAGTTTAATCACGGTGGAAATCTCATATGTTAGCACACATTTAAACCGTATACATGTATCTCCGTGATAACTTTCTTTCTAACTTTATTAAGTGTTTGACCTCCGAACCTGTCATGACTGAAACGCCCATATCGTACGGCGCAATGCGCTGTTCTAACTTCGATAAGCGAGACAACTCTCACAGGTTATATTAAATGTTCAGAATATCTGCTGAGTCATGATAAACATTAAAATTAATTAAAAAATGATTTATCACGCACTTGATGAAGACTTGTGACATGTAAGACTGAAAGATACATTTCATGTAAAAAAATATGTATCGTACTTTACGTCCACTTAGAGCAAGACCCTTTACTGATTGTCATATCTGTAAACTAAGTAACATAAACTAGAAAACCTATTGAGATCATTTTCGTTGAAGAAAAACAGTACTTTTCGCAATATGACGAATATAATATTACAGTCAGCTCAGTAATGCAGACACTCTGGTAGACGAATGGGTGTAATTATAATTGATAAACAGATATAAATTATGTCTATCAATAAAGAACACGGCCACTATCTTGTTTCTCTTCAAAACAATGTTAAATGATTAATTCACTGTCCCTACTGATTGAGAACTCTGTTTTACTAGAAACAGTCATACAACATTATGTACATGTACTTAGTATATAGTCTGTATATTACGGTACATTCTAGGCACCGTTGTGACCATCAGAGTCCAGTTTGGAAATTCCACATTGATCAAATAAACTCGTCGTTTGCCATCAAATCTTCATACTTGTCAACTCTCTCCTCAATTAAATCCATAATTTCAATATTTTTAACCGGTGAATTTGTTAAATCATTTTTTTTATCTTATAATTACTATGAAAACGTAACACAAAAGAATTTAATTTAAGGGTCATCTCTGAGACAGGGGGTGTACGACTAGTAAAGTAGTAACCCTCTCCTAAGGGACATTACGACGAAGCTGCCAATATGTTTGATAAAAGATTAGATATATTTACATCCATCTTTTAAAATAGCTTCTGTTGTCAACGTGTTCTAATGACCTGTTATCGCTCATGTCGAAGTAATGCTGAATATAACCGTACTGTTGGCCGTTACCTATACAATAACCGTACTGTTGGCCGTTACCTATACAATAACCGTAATGTTGGCCGTAACCTATACATTAACCGTAATGTTGGCCGTTACCTATACAATAACCGTACTGTTGGCCGTTACCTATACAATAACCGTACTGTTGGCCCTTACCTATACAATAACCGTACTGTTGGCCGTTACCTATACAATAACCGTACTGTTGGCCGTTACCTATACAATAACCGTACTGTTGGCCGTTACCTATACAATAACCGTACTGTTGGCCGTTACCTATACAATAACCGTACTGTTGACCGTTACCTATACAATAACCGTACTGTTGGCCGTTACCTATACAATAACCGTACTGTTGGCCGTTACCTATACAATAACCGTACAGTTGGCCGTTACCTATACAGTGACCGTACTTTTGGCCGTTACCTGTACAATTACCGTACTGTTGGCCGTTACCTATACAATAACCGTACTGTTGGCCGTTACCTATACAATAACCGTACTGTTGGCCGTTACCTTTACAATAACCGTACTGTTGGCCGTTACCTATACAATAACTGTACTGTTGGCCGTTACCTTTACAATAACGGTACTGTTGGCCGTAACCTATACAATAACCGTACTGTTGGCCATTACCTATACAATAACCGTACTGTTGGCCGTTACCTATAAAATAACCGTACTGCTGGCCGTTACCTATACAATAACAATTTCCGTACTGTTGGCCGTTACCTATACAATAACCGTACTGTTGGCCGATACCTATACAATAACCGTATTGTTGGCCGTTACCTATACAATTACCGTACTGTTGGCCCTTACCTATACAATATCCGTTCTGTTGGCCGTTACCTATAAAATACCCTTACTGTTGGCCGTAACCTATATATAACCTTACTGTTGGCCGTTACCTATACAATTACCGTACTGTTGGCCGTTACCAATACAATAACCGTACTGTTGACCGTTACCTATAAAATGACCGTACTGTTGGCCATTACCTATACAATAACCGTATTGTTGGCAGTTACCTATACAATAACCGTCCTGTTGGCCGTTACCTATACAATAACCGTACTGTTGGCCGTTACCTATACAATAACCTTACTGTTGGCCGTAACCTATATATAACCGTACTGTTGGCCGTTACCTATACAATAACCTACTGTTGGCCGTTACCTATACAATAACCGTACTGTTGACCGTTACCTATACAATAACCGTACTGTTGGCCGTTACCTATACAATAACCGTACTGTTGGCCGTTACCTATACAATAACCGTACTGTTGGCCGTTACCTTTACAATAACCGTCATGTTGGCCGTTACCTATACATTAACCGTAATGTTGGCCGTTACCTTTACAATAACCGTACTGTTGGCCGTTACCTATACAATAACCGTACTGTTGGCCGTTACCTTTACAATAACCGTACTGCTGGCCGTTACCTATACAGTCGTTCGGTATAGTCTACATCGTGATAGGCTTTTTAGCTTTTGTAGTTGTCTGGATTATGAATCATTAACTCGATACCAGGACGTCATGGTTTCATCTATAGTCTTAGTTATCACTTTCTCTGAAAGATAGTTCTAACTATTATAGTTGAACACGACATGTCATTTGCGATTCGAAATGATATTAGAGTTATGCCCCTTACAACGTCCGTAGTTCGGCTTAAATGGAAATGAAAAGCTTATTAAAACTCAAAAATACCTATTCAAATCGCACGCAGATTCTTCTTTATTATGTTTTTGTCTTTAAACGTTTTTGAATTAATTTTGGTATAATCATCAACGTTTCAAGTATCATTTTCCAGGGTCTGCTAAAATCAGGAAGTGATTTTTGATACATGTAAAAGTTAAACAAACAAACAAACAACAGCATATGAAGATCACATATAGATTTATATAACTGCTTTAAAATAATTATACAATAAATCATATACTGTTTTTGGTTCGAGATCAAAATTATGGCCATAAAATCCGAAAGGGTACTGTTGAAAAGCTAGCTTTACACGAGGTAAAATTTTGACAACAGCACACGACGCAAAATTGCAAAAAATCAAGTTTGACAACTTAACTTAGTCTGCAACCAAGTAGGTAATCTTTCATTTCAGACAGAACTTAGGAAAAAAAATACTAGTTGCGGGGGTTTTTGGGTCAAAAATAGCAATTTTTGGCATTTTTTGGTAATTTTTGATGTGGTAACCATGGTTTTCACACAAGTGACATACATAGAAAAAAGAGGTTTATACACTTCTCAGTACTTTATATTATTGTAAATGTAATGCAGTTTACAAACATATATACATGTATACATGTGTTGTGTTGGGTAAATCCGCTGTGTTTACATTTCCTCGACATGTGCCTTGTTGATCAGAGTCGGGCCATTTCCACTGTATACTGCTACCCTAGCCTGGGCTGTACACTTGATTTCTGGTCCCAATTTCATGATCAATTCTCAACTTTACAAACTATATTAAGGAACAATTTCTTTAACTGAATATTTTCCTTCGCCCAAATCATTATGTTTTGTTAAGGATTGGATTTCCTTTACGTTCATGTTCATTCGTAAAACCAGAAACCAGACAGTGTAATTATTCATGAGATCAACAGGCTATGACGAAACATTCACAATTCTTTGAAAACGAAAATGAATCAGTTCCAAATAGTCATTTAAGTATTAAAATTTACATTTACTTTGCATAAACCTACGAATCTAAAGTGTTACTTTATTTCAATAAAAGCATGAATCACGACATGTGAAAAGTTTCAATAGGAAACTGTTTGAATGTTTCCATCATTCTGGACGTGACGTCAAATTCAAACTATTAAGGAAATTCCCGAATGGCGGAACTGGTAACTATAGAAACCACGATCCTGTTCTCGCAAAATGTCTGTTCCGCCATTTCGTGAACCAGTTTGAGACCACAAAGAACGATAAAATAATTTAATTGTTTTGGTTGTTTTTAACGTAAACAGTTATGATTGAAAAAAAACTGTGACAGTTATGATGGCATGCGACACAGTTTCGTTCAAACATATTCCATCATGCGCGATAACTTCTGGAATGTACACAAAGCGGAAACAACATACATGTACAAAATGCATCTGTTAAGAGTATAAATATGTGGATAAATTTTGAGTGATAAGAACGTATGTTTATAACTTAGCTATGTACAGTGTTTATCACAATTAAGCTATGTATGTGAGAGCTTAGCTTTGTATATCCGTTATAATGCAACTGTTAGTCTGTTTATCCTGTATGTTTTATCTTCTATTTAAACCTACTAAATACTTATGATACGTGTTCATGCTGTCAGCTGTAGCAAAGGGAAATTATTCATATAATGTTTCTAGCAGTTAAAACTGGGTTTTGCCATACCTTAACATAACTTATAATTATTGGAAGTTATAACATGTCCACACATTCTACACATCCAAGTTTAGTTGTGTCCCTTTTCTCTCAGTTGTCCGAACAATCGTTTGGCAATGGATGAAGCCAGAGTTATGGTTCTTTGACCCCATGTGATAATTTTCGTTGACAGGTGGCGCAGCACTGAGAAGAATAGTACGTTTGTCTACACAGGTCTGGTACCAACAAATGGCAATTCTCTATACGATCACCATGACAATTGTCGTCTGTTAGGAGTAAAACAACATTTATAATCAGCTAGGTAACAGAGAATTCAAAGATTAGTGTACCGTTATTAATGAATAGGCGTACAACAGGATGAAGCTATGTCTGAGGTATTAGAAGGTATATTTAGGTTCCGGAACCGAGTCACAAACATTCAGGTTTTATGCACACCCATCTAGTAAATAATGGTTTTGTATCCTTATCATTTTCCTTTATTAATATGAAACAATCTAGAAACATGTAGGTTAGAGCCTGCAGGAATCTGAGAGAAAATCTTTAGGTAGATGGAATAGGAAATTCCAGATGTTATCCGAAAAGTGTGCAATATTTAGGTGGATAACTGCAGGAATCGGAAAGAAAATATACTTACTTGTACACAGTTCTCTCCACAGTGTATCAAGTAATAATTAGCACATGACAACAATTTAAGGAGTTTACATTTGTTGCCGAGTATTTGACCTTGACCTTTGTCAATGCTCTATAAATGCATTTACAAGTGCATTCAACATTTGCTGGGCTTGTTCTACTTTCTCGTACAGAGGATGGCATTTTGTTTTCAAATATTTGACCTTGACGTTTGTAAAATAATAAAATTACAATGAATTAACATAAAACATTTAGATATGTGGACCTGTTGTATTATCTCGTCCTTTCTATTTTGACCTTCACCTACCGTCTTGTTTGGGACAAGGTCGAAGAAAGCACCTTTCTGTGGTCTGCGGTTTCTCGTTCACATTACATCTGTCTGACGTCTGGTTGGCAAGGTAACACCTGACCTCCCTCGTTTTCGCCGCGTCTTCTCCACATGTTTCTGAACACTGTATGGAGGAAGGCAAACTTAGAGAAAAGAAGCGACGTGATTTTTTTTTATGTATGCGTGTATCAAAATCTCGTGTTTGAAGAGAGGATGATATTTGACCTTGTGTTTCACTGATTGATCACGTACTTTAAATAAAAATGACTACTAATAATTTAGGCAAATATACATTGGCAAAAAGAGTACACTTGGCGATAGTAAATCTATATTTTGTTTTGAATTTCAAGCAAAACCATCGTTTATGAGAAACTATCAAACACACACATATATAGATTATATATAATGCAACATAGAAGTCCTCGTTTTGAAGAAAAATTATCACGAAGAACAGTTATTCAGATGACCTTGACCTACCTCTGACCAGGTTGTAGTGAACCACATTACCCGGCATTCCTCCACGAAACAGGGCGTGGTAGACTGGGGTCGCGGAGAACGTTTACAGTTGACGTCAGACTGGAGGCGAAACTTTCCCCCCACGACAGAACCACATATTAGTTTCCGAGTTACCTCGCCCTTCCCGCAGTTCATATCACACTGTCAAAACGTGGACAAGAGATCGAGAAATAAACCTCATTTCAACTACCATTTAACAAGAGACATGTGTGTCCACTGTTCAAATACATTCACTGTACTACAGAATTATTAGAATTACGTCAAGAGGTCTATAGGTCTTTGCGAAGCCTTATGACATTCATTCTACTGACATAACATCCTATATCCCTGATATCCACCAATAATTCGATTGGAGGGTTTATAAAACTGATTTTGTTCAATTTCACAATTTCGGCTTCTTCTCCATCCAAAAGGATAGCATAACGTTTATTTCTGCAGTTACAACTCGTAATGAACAAGGAAAATTTGTACCAAATTTCAGGAATATTCGCACCAGATTTCAATGTAGTAAGTTCATTGTTAAATCTCAAAAGGATGTCCAAAATATATTTATTTCGGTATAATTGTAGTTAGCATCTTATTTTCCAGACCGGAAATCAGCCTGAAACTAAATTTCCGCTTTACAAAAACCATATTGTGGCATTTACATCTATGGTGGTTTTCGATTGTAGCAGTTGAGGAAATAAAATAGGAAATCCTTGAAGATTTTGCCAATTTCTACTTTTTTGGGCACATTCCCAATGTCCTTTGGGTCAGAATCTTAGTTTCACAACTTTGGTTTCATATGGTCGCAAGGAAGATTCTGAACAAATTTAAATGATCTATCGGTTCTTGAGAAAAAGCCGAAAATTTTAATGACGGACGATGGTGGATGTCAATAGGTCACATGTAGAGTAGTACAGTTTGAATTGAATTACCCCAGGCCTTCTGAATCTATAAAGGAATTAGTTTGAACAAATGTGACCCTTGTCAGCTTCAAATTTGGTCGAGATAACTTACTGCAGCAAACACATCCACCCTACGCCAGTTCGCGATCAAGGCAGTTATGGAAACAGAAAGTCGACGTTGACAAATCAGATGTAACGTCAGCGCCTACGTTGGAAGATATGGACTATAGTGACAGGGCAGCAACAGAGAGGTGGAAACTGGCGCAAGAGGATGATTGGCAAAAGAAATGTTTAAGGTTTATGTTACAGCAGCGGAGAAGGGATGCCACTGGTGGTATTCACTTGGGAACAGAGCAGAGAACAAACACGGTCATATATCAGGTGTTTGTATACAGTTGGAACGTCAAAGAGAAATATCTCGAATGCAATCACACATAGTTCATGCCTTTACTGTATACACTAGCATTGAAGAAAACTATCACGTTCTCCGTTTCACTATACCTACCTTGCCCCACGGCTGGGCCACCCAAGTTGGCGGACAGTATAGGGATTCACTACAGGCAATGGTGGACAACGGCTTCGTGTCAGGATCACAAAAATTCTCCGCCAGGAGGCGTCCCTGTGGATCCCTACAACCCACGTGTCGCTGACGTGTCCCTCTGCCACAGAGGCCCGAACACTAGGATAGAAATGGAGAAACATAGAAAAAATATTATTCTTTCGTTTTCTATAATGATTAAGCTCATATTATGACATTAAATGTAGACAAGCTGGAGAAATCGGTCACGTAGTGGAGATCAGACGTTTCCCCTCTTGGAGACCAAAGAAGAGTGTGCGAAACTGAACCAGCTACATGAACAAATGTAATGATATTCGGGGAATGATTCCTGCAGACCAATTTACCATATTCAGTCAGCGATAAAAAGAAACAAACGCAATCTGCCGATCAGTTATTTTTACTGACGCCAAACTAACAGATGATGTATATGGAAGTCCTACCAAAACAAGCTGCCGTACATGAGAGATGAGTTAAAGACAAAATTATGGTGTAAATTACTTAAAGGAGACAAACTGACGGTGTAAATTACTTACTGGAGACCACCTAATGGTGAAAATTACTTACTAGAGACCAACTGACGGTGTGAATAACTGGAAACCACCTGACGGTGTAAATTACTTACTTGAGAACAACTGACGGTGTAAATTACTGGAGACCAGCTGACGGTGCAAATTACTTACTTTATACTAACTGATGGTGTAAATTTCTTACTGGAGAACTACTGACGGTGTAAATTACTGGAGACCAACTGACGGTGTAAATTACTAACTTGAGACCAACTGATGTTGTAAATTACTTACTGGAAACCAACTAATGGTGTACATTACTTAATGGAGACCACCAACTGACGGTGTAATTTATTTACTTGAGACCAACTAATGGTGTAAAGTACTTACTGGAAACCAACTGATGGGGCAAATTACTAACTGAATACAAACTTACGGTGTACATTACTTACTGGAGACCAACTGATGGTGTAAATTACTGGAGACCAACTGATGGGATAAATTACTTACTGGAGACCAACTGACGGTGTAATTTACTGACTTGAGACCAACTGATGGTGTAAATTACTAACTGGATACAAATGCATGGTGTACATTACTAACTGGAGACCAACTGATGGTGTAAATTACTGGAGACCAACTGATGGGGTAAATTACTTACTGGAGTCCAACTGAAGGTGTAAATTACTGGAGACTAACTGATGGGGGAAATTACTGGAGACCAACTGATGGGGTAAATTACTTACTGGAGACCAACTGAAGGTGTAAATAACTGGAGACTAACTGATGGGGTAAATTACTGGAGACCAACTGATGGGGGAAATTACTTACTTGAGACCAACTGACGGTGTAATTTACTGACTTGAGACCAACTGATGGTGCAAATTACTTACTAGAGACCAACTGATGGTGTAAATTACTAACTGGAAACAAATGCATGGTGTACATTACTTACTGGAGACCAACTGACGATGTAAATTACTGCAGACCAGCTGACGGTGTAAATTACTTACTGAACACCAACTAATGGTGTAAATTACTTACTGGAGACCAACTGACGGTGTAAATAATTTACTGGAGACCAACTGACGGTGTAAATTAGTGGAGACCAACTGATGGTGTTAATTACTGGAGACCAACTGACGGTGTAAATTACTTACTGGAGACCAACTGATGGTGTAAATTACTTACTTGAGAACAACTGACGGTGTAAATTACTTACTTGAGAACAACTGACGGTGTAAATTACTGGAGACAAGCTGACGGTGCAAATTACTTACTTTATACTAACCGATGGTGTACATTTCTTATTCGAGAACAACTGACGGTGTAAATTACTGGACACCAACTGACGGTGTAAATTACTAACTTGAGACCAACTGATGTTGTAAATTACTTACTGGAAACCAACTAATGGTGTACATTACTTAATGGAGACCACCAACTGACGGTGTAATTTATTTACTTGAGACCAACTGATGGTGTAAAGTCCTTACTGGAAACCAACTGATGGGGCAAATTACTAACTGGATACAAACTGACGGTGTGAATTACTTACTGGAGACCAATTGAAGGTGTAAATTACTGGAGACCAACTGATGGGGTAAATTACTTACTTGAGACCAACTGACGGTGTAATTTACTGACTTGAGACCAACTGATGGTGTAAATTACTAACTGGATACAATTGCATGGTGTACATTACTTACTGGAGACCAACTGATGGTGTAAATTACTTCCTGGAAACCAGCTGACGGTGTAAATTACTTACTGAACACCAACTAATGGTGCTGACGGTGTAAATTACTTACTGGAGACCAACTGAAGATGTAAATTATTGCAGACCGGCTGACGGTGTAAATTACTTACTGAACACCAATTAATGCTGTAAATTACTTCCCGGAGACCAGCTGACGATGTAAATTACTGCAGTCCAGCTGACGGTGTAAATTACTTACTGAACACCAATTAATGGTGTAAATTACTTCCTGGAGACCAGCTGACGATGTAAATTACTGCAGACCAGCTGACGGTGTAAATTACTTACTGAACACCAATTAATGGTGTAAATTACTTACTGGAGACCAACTGACGGTGTACATTACTTAATGGAGACTACCAACTAACGGTGTAAAATACTTACTTGAGACTAACTGATGGTGTAAAATGTATTACTTAATACCAAATGACGGTGTAAATGACTAACTGGAGACCAACTGACGGTATAAATTACTAACTGGAGACCAACTGACGGTATAAATTACATACTGGAGACTAACTGATGGTGTAAATTACTAACTGGAGACCAACTGACGGTATACATTACTTACTGGAGACCAACTGACGGTGTACCACTGGTTCGTACACTGTGCCAGGTGACATGACCGCTTACTTAGTGGCCTTGACCGAGTTGAACAGTAAACATCACTTCCGCTACTACATCTGACGTGTCTTGTCTGGAAGCCATTTCCACACATCGACGTACACTGAAACATATGCCGTCATTCATTGCTGAGCACTAAATCAAATGATATCACACATTGTAGTGCACTAGAACAAATGAAATCATGCATTTTAGTGCATTGGTACAAATGACATCAGATTGTGCATATAACATCACACAGCTTGGCTCGCTGAAACAGGATAACGTCATAACAAATCAGTATTGAAAATAGCGCGCACATTTTATAAAACTGTTTTTTCTTTAAGATACATGTTTAGAGTCACTTCCATCCAACATTTTCCGTTTAAATGTTGAAATTGCTGAAGTATACATGAATAATTTTGACTAACCCAACGCTTAAATTACGGGAGGTGAATTTGAAAATACTCACTAGAGTATGTTTAATCTATTTTATTACGTACGAAGGGCGAATATTAGGAACAAAATGGCAAAATCAAACACAAACAAAACAGCGTGTCAGAAATTGAATAAACACCAATTGGAAATGCATCATAACTCCCAATAGAAATTATTACAAGTGTTAATCGACCTAAATATGTGTCCACAGACAACGCACGTGACCTTGGTACGAATACCGTAACTTGTTACCGAACTTGTTGAAACCGGATGAATTTAGAACAGAATCATGTGTGACCCCTACATGCCGATAACTCACTGACCTCTTGCCACTGAGAAACTTCCCATTGAGGGCCGCATGGAATGACGCCACACCTGCGAGACGACATCGGCTCCGCCCTTAGGTCACACAGGTAAGCGTGTACCGTACTGTCGAACCCGGGGGCTAGCATCTGCCAGCACCGTACAGACCGAACAGACTCCCCACCACCACATGTCCTGGAACAGGGCGCCCAGGGGCCAGTCACCCACCTGCAGGAGAAACCCCATTAAACTCGATTTCAGAAATATCATAATGAAAAAAATTAGAACACTACAAGATTTATATACAAAAAATTACTTCTTATCTAAAAAACCCACTAATATAATAATGGTAAAATAATGGGTTTGAAATCGAATGACAACGTATGCACATACATTATATATAGTACATGCACAGTTATTTGACCTTGGTTGGCATCGTTTCCGGCCACACTCGTGATACGTTGGGCTGGGACGCATGCTGACGTCGCATAAACTCTCATTGACCTGGACACCATCGTTCCGTTCACATCTAAACAAACTGATCTGTGTTCCTTTAAAAAAAAAAGATCAATTTTAAAACCTGAATCAATGAAACAATGGCGATTAAGGCAGCTGATAATAATCGTTACTTCAAAGGGGGTTGTAGTATTGTTTACGGAACAAATCTGTGGGGTTTTAATTTTAAGCATCACTATTAACTGTGAACAGTTCTTTTTCGTCGGATTTATATTTCGCGTGTTTGTCGGGCTGCTAAAACAGAGAAACATAACCTCCACGATGTATTAATGTTCTACAAAAACTGCCGAAATGACATTTTATATAAAGTTACAAATTATAGAAATATCATACTGTTATACTGCAATAAGAAAAAAAGAAAATATACCGAATGAACACGTAGAACTACATGGTGTGATGGTATTCTTCCGCCATTCATACACATCACTGCTATCTGTTCGCCGAAATAGTTCCTCGTTACCTTCCTCTAGAATGTATAAAGAAACTGTTATACCGAATATAAAAGTCCTACAAAACTTAATAGAATACATATATAAATCATTCCTAACTTTATACATAAAACAATACTTAACTTTATACAAAGGTATCAACGTTCATTGAATCAATGCATGAGGATGGGCCGATTATATGAACAATCAGTACCAGGAAATAATAACCGATAAGCAAAGACCGTCTTCTGTAAATGAATATGTAGCTATGATGCTGTTCTCACCTGTGTTGTCAACTTGTGTCGCGCCACTCCGGACACTAATACCGATACCCAGGCTCCGAGCTAAGTTATCCGACATACGGGCTCTGTTAGAATCTGAAAAAGATGCAAAGTAATTTACATTATATGGAAAATAAAGAGTTTCGTTTTAAGTATCACGGTTTGTTTCATTGGAGCCAGATATAGTGTATGGCTTCATAAAACGTATTTCCAAATTGTAGATTGATGCCCGCTAATTTTCCCTGAATGAGCCACAGAAATAGTGGGATTATTTTTGGTCGGTCGACTGCAAACGGCTATCTATAATTTCCAACTTCGTCTCATTTTTTTATCATTGTTATAGCACTTATCATTAGAATGTTCTCTCACTTGTGCTATTTGTTCAGAACTTGTTTATTTGAGTCCGGTGTAGAGGATCTTAAATGATCCTGTACTGGTAATAAACTTAACTTATAACGTTATGCATCGCCTTGAATAGTTGAATACTGCCGAAACATAGCGTGAACTTGTTTGTACATTGTAATGATATAAAAAGAAGTGCCGACTGACAGATCTGGCCGAGATTTAACAATGGAACATTTGATACGCTGTAGGACTTCTTCTGTGACTAAGTAATTTGGTTAATAATTGGAAACTAAAAGCATGTGTATTATAAAAACAACACATGCGCAGACATATCGTTTCACACTCGAAGTATTCCGAATAATGGATGAAACGTGGTACTAGACAGAATCTCGGAGATGGCGAATTCATGTACCAAATTACCTGTGTCATAGCTTTGGGTATCGCCAGCGTCATCAGTACGAAGGCTGCTAGGGATGGCGTCACGTTCGATGCTTACTGGGAGGAACTTTGGAACATTCTTTTTTCGCAATTTTAGCTTTCGTTTGCGTGAAAGGCGTTTTCTCTTTTTGGAACGAGGAGAGGGATTGTTGAGAACATCAAGGGTAGAAATGATTTCGACTGGAAGTGTGGTAGTAGTTTCTTTTGATACAGAAAGTACATTTAATTCGCGGACGTTTTCTTTTTCCGGCGCAGCTTTGACTTTTAGTCTTGACGTGTCTGTTGCACTGAAAAAGTCGACGCTAAGATAAAAAAAAATACGGAATAAGTTGAAACTCCATTCATATTTATACAGCGACAGTGCTTTAGGGTCATTTAAATCATAGTAACAATACTTATGGGGACAATTGCAACATAGTGGAAGTAGTTAGAATGTCAATAACAACATCGTAACAGTTCTTAGAATGTCATTTACAACATAGACACAGTTCTTTGAATGTCAATTACAACATAGACACAGTTCTTTGAATGTCAATTATAACATCGTAACCGTAGATAGAATGTCATTAACAACATCGTAACAGTAGATAGAATGTCATTTACAACATAGACACAGTTCTTTGAATGTCAATTACAACATAGACACAGTTCTTTGAATGTCGATTACAACATAGACACAGTTCTTTGAATGTCGATTACAACATAGACACAGTTATTTGAATGTCGATTACAACGTCGTAACAATACTAAGAATGTCAATTACAACATAGACACAGTTCTTTGAATGTCAATTACAACATCGTAACCGTAGATAGAATGTCATTAACAACATTGTAACAGTAGATAGAATGTCATTTACAACATAGACACAGTTCTTTGAATGTCAATTACAACATAGACACAGTTCTTTGAATGTCGATTACAACATAGACACAGTTCTTTGAATGTCGATTACAACATAGACACAGTTATTTGAATGTCGATTACAACGTCGTAACAATACTAAGAATGTCAATTACAACATAGACACAGTTCTTTGAATGTCAATTACAACATCGTAACAATACTTAGAATGTCAATTACAACTTAGACACAGTTCTTTGAATGTCGATTACAACGTCGTAACAGTAGTTAGAATGTCAATTACAACGTCGTAACAATACTAAGAGTGTCAATTACAACTTCGTAACAGTAGTTAGAATGTCAATTACAACATAGACACAGTTCTTTGAATGTCAATTACAACATAGACACAGTTATTTGAATGTCGATTACAACGTCGTAACAATACTAAGAATGTCAATTACAACATAGACACAGTTCTTTGAATGTCAATTACAACGTCGTNTAGATATAAAGTTAATTGCAAAATAGTGACAGTGCTTAGAATAGAATGTCAGTTATAACATTGTTACAATACTTAGAGTGCCAGTCGTCAGTCATAACATAGCAACAGTACTCATAGGGGAATTCAACTTTAATACTTAGGATACAAATTATTTTATTGTTAGTTACACAACTTATGATGCAAAAGAACTCTCACGTAGTATCAATTCTAATCTATATCACAACCTTCACCTTGTGGATGTATTCGATCTCGTGACGTCATTAGGTATAGGTCGTGGTGGAACAGGAAATCCTTTGACAGAGGCCACGTGTTGGTAAAGAAGCTTTTGCCAGTCGTAGCTTTCCTCTTGAGACGTAGATTCGATGACGTCATGCTCAGATGTACCAGCCTGCCTGGTGAGTTCGTACTCGATAGTGATGGTACTGTGTTGTTCCAGTGTAAATCCCTAACGACGAACAGGTCATGGTAGACATAGGTGTATATAGCTTACCAATATGTTAAACATGTACGACAGAGAAAACGCGTAATATAAATTGTTACAAACACCGGTGTTCAATCCTTCATGTCTTTGTGTATAAGGGTATACTTACGAGGATATTCAGGTTCTCAGAGTTGGGTCCCTCCCATCGGAGGGAGGAAGGACCGCCATTTTGGCTTTGCTGGTAATATATTACGGTACCCGCAATAGCAAACGTCCCGGCGAGACGCTCGCGTCTGTTGACGTCATTCAGGAAGAAGATACCATCAGAGGATTTTACAGCTGTAACATATAAAGATACAATCGGATCATCATCCAGTAAGATGGCCGATTTCAAAAAGGAAACTATCTTCCATATTATTAGCGTCATTTCATAGTGTCGTATCTTGTTACGTTCTAATGGGCATCCTGTTGGCTCAGCTGAAAATTAACATGAGGATTCGGTTGTGCTTCAAATGGTGTGTTTATTGGTTTTATTTTGTTGAACGTCCTAGTAACATGCAAGGTCATTTAAGGATGTATCACCAAGTGTGTATTGTATGCGTGCTGGAGGGACGGCATGTTGGTATATATGCATCTTTTCGATAGCACGGATCAGATGCCAACTTTGGAGTGCTACTTCTCAGGAGCCTGACAATTTGATACAGCTATATTGAGTTATTTTACACGTTTAAGGGGTTTAGAACAATTTTTGTTAAACATGCCATCATCATAGATATCTAATTCAAATAGATATCTCACTGCAATAGATAATTAACTTAAACAGATATCTAGCTAAAATAGATATATCACTGCAATAGATAACTAACTTAAAAAGATATCTAGCTAAAATAGATATCACTAGAATAGATGAACTATTTTGATATCTCACAAACATTGATATATCACTCATCAAAAGGTATTTATATATAAATATATTATATATAAAATAATTAAAAGTAAAAATTTCCGATACAAAATGTTGACATAGCAACAGCCGGAAGTACTAGTGACGTCAAACTGAACCCTTGTGTTCGGTATCAACTATTGCATGCCAGATCATGATTTGCTTCAACAATTGTGTCGGCTTCCCTAGTTCTATTTAAAGTACTATCCATTGTCAGTTTTTGGTTGTACTGTTTTGTATAGTCTCTATTTCGGTTGAGTGAAATGATTGTAGCCCTTCACTGTGATTTTATTATTTTTTTCTCTCTTTATTTTCTTATATTTTCATCATTCCTGGTATTAAAAAAATGATATTTTTTTAAAATAAAACTGTATACTAAAGTTATACAGACAAACATACCAGAGGATAAGGGCGGAAGAGAGAACGAAACACTAGAATAAAGAACATTGTCGTTGAAATTCTGTAACAAACAAAGTTTCAGGTACCTTGAACATTATTGTTGATATTTTTCTTTTATGAAAAATCTTCATTAGAATAAAACGTTGATCTCGGAGAACAGATACAGTACTGTATTTATATTTCCCTCTTCCCTCTTCCCTCTTCCCTCTTCCTTTTCCAGGGACAATAGTTGTATACAGTTTCAGTTAAAATTACACCAGACTTGCGTTTTGTTCGTCGCGACCAGAAAACCATACATTTATTTCTATTTTAGAGGCCTTCATGATTTAATGATCATATTTCTAGAACCCGAATATATATACATATGATTCTAATAGACTTGATCCCCTGTATTTAATACTCCTGTACACATCGGGGATTGAGAAAAGAACGTACCTGCTGTTACCAACTGCATTTTGTAAGAGGCAATCAAATGAGGGAACCCCCTGTAGAATAGGAGATTGGCTTCTGTGCTCTCTACTTGGGGACACAAAAGTGACCACAATATATCTCCTGTACCCACATCAACATTTTGAGTCTCCATAAAGATTCTCTACTTCCTAACAACATTTTGGGTCTCTATATAGATTCTCTACTTCCTAACAACAAATGGGGTTTCTATATAGATTCTCTACTTCCTAACAACATTGTGGGTCTCTATAGAGATTCTCTACTTCCTAACAACATTTTGGGTCTCTATATAGATTCTCTACTTCCTAACAACATTTTTGGTCTCTTTATAGATTCTCTACTTCCTAACAACATTTGTTTGTTTCTTAGCGCCTCTCTTGACAAAACCTCACTTTTGGCATTCGTGTTGAACGTTTGCCCAAGTAGGGAAGGCAATGGGTTCTGTCCCAAGGCTAGGACATACATTCTTGTACCTAAGTCTTAAAACATGGAAGTTGTTATTCCTCGCTGAAAGCGCAGCATTTAGGGTTATTTCAACAACCGGATTCCCATTTGTCAGTATTAAATTACGTCCTTAGATGATATAACCTGTTAAAGGGGACGCTAAATCAAATAAACCAAAATGAATGTAATACATGTTGCGACCAGTGGAATACTGTGCTAGGTGTCTTCAGTATGGTATCTCATTGAGGGATCACCCTAAAGTCGGAATCAGATCCGCACTACTGCAAGGCGGCGAATACACCTCCAACATACACGCATACGTTACAAACATGAACACATGTTCTTAAAGATTAGCTGTTAATAGGATGCTAAGCTAAATAAACAAAACTGTATGTAATACCTGTACAGCATAGTACGAGGAGATGACCTTTTCTATCAGATACAATATTAGTTTGGTTTGGTTTTATAGGGTTCCTATCAACAGTTAAGGTGTGACTCCATGCGTGCTGTGTATGCGTGCTTGTGTGTATGTTATTTACCTCCTTGCGATAGCGCGGCTCTGGTGCCGACTTTATAGTGCTACCTCACTGAAATACCAGGCCAAAGGCACCACATCTACTATATTTATCCTCGTTATTACAGGACCTTTTACTAGAACCTATATATACATGCAATGTATACAGACAAAGTGCATCTTATTTAAATACCAGCGCTGTTGGACCCGTAGTCTAGTACGGGGGCAAGACCATTTCTAACAAATACGATGTAACAGTTCTTACCGTATTTTATATTATGTTATATAAATATTATAGTTATATAAACATGTTGTGTGATATAAGCGTTCTTTGTGATCAAGTCACGCATCGTGTTGACATATAATTATATTAGTTACAGGCGAGTCAGCATTCACTTAGGGTACATACATAGGTGTATATGTATATATCTTTAAATAAAGTGGTCACTCAAGTTACAAATGAAAAAGTCGTGACGTCTCGGGGTGTTTGTACATTTGTATGTCATAAAAAATGATCTGGTTGCTATTTGCATACCCGATTCAAACGCAATTGCTCCATATGATGTTTCCCTCGTGTTTTTCAACGCGACAGGCCATCTTGTTCCGGCTTAATGTAAACGTTCAATAAAAAAACATGGATTGAATGAAAAATAAGATTGAAAAGACTTCAGTATTCGATTTCATTTTATCATGATCAGGTTGGGAAAAAATGGTTTTCATTTTATTTTAAATCTCACACTTACATAATCTGCTCGTACTCATATATATTCATGTCAATATACGAAGCCATTGAGCTTACTCCTTAGTGTGTACCTGTCTAGATGAGGACTGGGGACGTAATACTACATCATTACCTTTAACAATATTTACAAAACCACTATAACACGTAAGAGCTATATCCGTCTGCGTCACCTGTATAAGAAGTATTTTTCCTTCGTACTATTTTCTTGTGTAAACTGCGTGATTCGTCAACCGTGGAATTTACAGTTGCCCTTCACATATGCCTCTGTATGTCCCACATATTTACTGCCTTGTTTGTTAGACATGACTGCTTAGGCTGGTAAGTGTACTAGTTGAATTGTTTAACGTTACCTAACGAAACAGGGAGTTGTCGTGTGTCTAATTATCATCAGCTGAGAATGTATAACGCCTTGTACTCTCACTGATTGAATATGATCGTATCTTTCTTGCATAAATTAAAAAGCTGAAAATAGGCCGTTCGCTGCAGTATACAGGTAACTATATGTGTGTGTCCCTACATACACAGCTATTAATTTGACCCCTGTTATTATGTTGTTTTCAGTTATATATAAGTTAACACAAAGACATTACTTGTTCAGGTAGCTATAGCCTTAAGGTGATAGAAATTTGGGTCAAACTTTTAAAATAATATCGACTGCAGAGAAAGGTATTTTATGTGTATTGTATTCAATGTATATATGTGTGTTTGTAGATAAGGACCATCACCCCGGGACTGATATTGTAACATCGGATGAGAAGCGAGTCAGTCATCGGAGGAAAGGTGAGTCAATCGTTCACTTTACATAGTAATTACAGTTGATATACTTGCTTACATAAAGTGACCATCTTCAACAAGACAACGATCGTATAAACATGAAGCATATGATGACGAGACAAGTCCTGAAGTGGACGTTACTTGTATGAGTGTCACGTTTAGTGTCCCAAGCATACACTGCTGTACAGGATAATAGTGTTGTTTATGACCTATGAACCACTATTTACGTGTTCACGGAATAATAAAACAATATATCGGTTCAGGAAATATTTGTTAACGTATATGAGTAATTATGGTGAACAAAAGTCCCACTCATTCAGAGTTATTTAGTTTACTTCCGGTTTGTACACATGCTGTACTCGTTACGTATGTATCCATAACGTAAGTTTATTTTATTTTTGGTATATTATTGACTGGAGTTAACATATTCTACATCCGGTAAACATCTATAACGTCAGCAAACTCTGCTTTCGGTAAAAATCAATTACTTAAGCTTACTCAACTTTCACGTAATCACGTTACCATACTCCAGTTCCGGTATAAAAGAGTAATGTTTGTATTCTCTACTTCCGGAATAAATCAATATTTTCAATCATGAAACCATACTTTAGTTCTGGTATATATATACCAATAATGCTCGCATACTTTACTTCCGGTATATATCAATATTGTCGACATACTGTACTTTCGGTTTACATGTATATCAATAATATCAGTATGTTTTACTTCCGATATATATCAACAACGCTAGCACACTGTTCTTCAACTTTAAATCTATAACGTATATTTAATCAACCTATCGTCCGCTGGATAACCGAACTACTCGATAGTGAAGGGGACGTAAAGACAATCGATCACTATTGAACCTTCGGTATAACATATCTCTAACGATGGTAGTTAAGTGTACTTCCGGTATAAACTATATTCGTGCTATATAGGTATACATGGAAAGCTGTACCGAACCATCCTTATTTGGTATTCAGTCAACTGAAGGTATTTTATTGGGGTCATATGTGTATTTTGTTGTGTATATTTTGTACATACTGACAAGAGATTGCCCGCCATAAAATTAATGCCTCATCACAGGCGGGGGATGTCGTAGGCTGGTGCTAATTTACTCGCTGTGGATGTACGTAGTTACACTATCTTACATACTGCACTTTCAGGTAGACACACACTTCTTTGAATAAACATACAATGTAGGTAATGACTATCACGTGAATTAACTCATTTGAATACAGGGAAAACGTGAGGTTGATATTGTATATTGTTTTACATACAGGCTAACATTAGCTGTAAAAAAACGCTAAAGAAGACTTAAATTGCAATCATAATTTTGAATGTTTTATGAGAAGTTAAAGTGTTGAATGTATAGTTAGCCTGGTTAGCCTTACAGTACACTCTAAAAACGAAAAAAAAATCTTTGGCAAACCAGTGGAGGGAAACATAGCTATACGAAACTCGACCCAACAGGATATGTGGTTGTAACTAGATACAAATAAAAAATATAAAGCAGTTTTGTCACAAAGAAATTATCCACTAACTTATTATAAATCATATCGTGAGTTACTTGCGTTTTAACAATGCAGCATTGTTTAGAATTCATTTGTTTGAATCTCGTGTCCCAAAAGTCATTATTTCAACTACACCTGGTCTCCTTAAACAAAACATATTCGTTCGCACGTATTGTCGTTTCTGACAAGCCCATAACATCTTATCTGTTTAGTTTTACTTAAAATGTAGTTCATTCATTTTTCGTATGTTTATTTACTGTTCTCAATGTTGATATATTTCCAGGTGGTATTCGCGTGGAAAGTGTACCATGGGAGACGAAACGGACGTTTTGTTAGGGTCACGCATCCCAATTTCAATCGTCGCCATCTTGACGAACGTCACATCTCTCATCATTGTCTTCACATCGACGAGCTTACATACGAACGGCTTCATTCGGAACATCCTCAGCCTGTGTGTTTCAGATCTCCTCACAGCCGTCTTCGTAATTCCAATAAGTTTGATATATCATGGGAGTGTTAGTATTAATCGTGGGAGCGAGGTTTGCAACGCATGGTCGAGATTGGCTTACTGCAATAGAGCACTCTCCTGTTTCATCCTCGTCACCATGTGTATCTTCTGTCTCGTCAGTAAGCTCCACAACAATCGACGGATTAAGTTACGCGTTTACAAAATGATCGAGGTTGCTCTGGTAATCATTCCATGGCTCTTTGTTTTAGTGGCGTATGTACCACTGTTTCTTATTGAGCAAAACAATACAAAGTCTGGAGACGATTTTGCAGAGCAACTATGCTTTTTCACAAACACTAATTATCAATTCCCGCTGACTGTTATCTTTTTAGTTTTTCCACCATGTTTACTCATACTCACAATCATTGTGATGCATGTCATGTATAAAGTGATGCAACGTAAATCAGAACACCCACAGGAACCTGATACAGAAACGGAAGTAGATGGACGTTTGCGCATGTTTACTATTGGCACGTGGCTTGTGAGTTTGATGACAATTTGTTGTTGGATTCCGTTTATCATTGTGATGATTCTCCTACTATTCTGTCGCTCCTCGACATCGTCTATCGCCTCGTGTTACCCCTCGTTACACGCTATCGACACCACGTATACAATATCACTCGTCCCTTCAACACTCACGCCATTGTGTTGGCTTTGTATAAGAGCATTCCGTGTCAGGGCGTCCTTAATGACATCATGTGTTACACAAGCCTGCAGGTGTGGACAATCCATTAACTGTACCAACTGTACTCACTGTCAGAAATCAACCACCGGTGATGATATAAATGCTCTAACAGAGTACTGACAGTTGTCAATATTGGTATATATATTTATATAATATTTTGGATAAATCTTCAACGATGTTGCCATACTTATAAATTAACAAATTATACGTAAAGATCAAGTACCGTGCATGATATTGATATAAATAAAATTCTTGACCAAGTGATGAGTATCTTACACGGTATGGTAGCAGAGTACAGTAGAAATGGCTTGATCCTAAAAATAAAGGACATGTCTCAGATAAACGTGGATAGTGGATTTATCCTGCACATCACACCTACATATATATATATATTTATAAACTACATTTTGAATACATTTTTTTTCCAAGAATGATTTTGTTTTCAAAAAGTGATTTCCCCTGATTTGGGACTTGTGAAAACCATGGTTACCTCATCAAAAAACGCCAAAATTTGACCCTACTCGGTAACAGAAATACTCACGTTTTAATATACATGTAGGTCGTTCAACTGGATTTTTCATAATATTTACACATGTGCTGAGTACAAAAATAGACTACATGAAAAGATATAGCTTTTGTTGTGTAGACACAGATTTGTAAATGGCCAAAAATGTTGTCTCAAACCAAATTCGATTTCTTTTTTAAATGTGAAGCCCATATAGTCCACTTCATCATGTATATGCCTATTTCAGTGCTGATTTTTTTTTAAACTTTGATACATGAAATATTACATGGGTTATTCATTGTACAAAAATATCACCCATGGCCACCGTCCGCTACTGTACACTGCTACCTTATACATAACTTTTTTTCCCCAAAATTTAATTATCTTCATTTAAATGTCTGGAAAATGTCAAAATGAACAAAACGTTGTATCCGTTTCCTTTCTCACTTTAATATTGACCTAGTTATATGAATTCTTCTGACAGGTGATTTTTTACCAATTCTGCTCTCAAACTAACAACAAAGGGAGGTAATCTGAAAAATGAAAACTTGAATATGTTTGTAGTTTTCATGAATAAACTTTCTTTTTGTGTGAAATATGATGCTTTGAGATCATGTGCATGTGAAAAACAAAACAGTACAGTGATACTATGATGTTTCTGTCTTGTTTGATGACGGCTTAGTAACTGTGATGTCATCATAACTATGACGTCATCAATGGGCATCTATGACATCATCAAGGCTCACTGATATCAAAATGAACACTAGGAAACCCATCACAACAACAAACTAGCAACAGACACACTTCCCGTAACCGATGAACAGCACCAAAATGTCAGATATTCTGAAAAATCAGACAAGTGCCACCTTAGCAACCGTTATTTCCTTTCCTCGCCTAGAATTGACAGTGACTCTCAGAAATTGTTCATTTAACATATTTCGCTAGAAAAAAAAAGATTTTCTGCAGCTGTAATTATGTAAATAAAATTTATTGACATTACTGACTTTGCTAATTTAATCTGTTTGCTGAATCAAGTGGTGAAAAAACATCTAAAATAGTGTAAATAGAATGAAAACAGATATTTTACCCATTACCAATAAATACAACTTTATGTATTAGTAACCATGGATACCGGGTCCTGAACTGAGTGAAACAGACTGAAATCTAGTCTGAATGTATTAGGGTATAGCCTGTGAAATTATTTGTTGTTTGGTATAAACTTTACCAATAACACAATTGACACATATGTGATGAATTGTGAAGTGCCAGTGAAAAGGGCGAGTTACCCCCCTTTATAAATACACAGGTAATAGGCTATTACCCTATATTTTGACCTATATTTGTAACCTTTTTAACGTTTTTAAGTAGTTTTAAGCAATAATGAATGAAAGTGAAGCTGAATCAAGCATAAAAAGGCATTTCTTTTCAGAAAAAAAATCAATTTCTATGTGTATGAGATAGCAGAATACAGTAGAAATGGCTCGATCCTAAAAACAAAGGGCATGTTACTGATATACATGGATTAGCGGATTTATCCTGCACAACACACATATATATATATATATATAAATAAATAAAACAAAACACGAAGACTAGTATAATCGGCCAGCGCTTTCGCCCATCTTGGGGCTCTTCAGGCGATTTAAATTTATTTGTGACGTCATAAATGGAGTACACATTCTTAAGACGTCCAAATTAATGACGTCATAAACAAAGTACACATAATGCGGACATCTAGAAATTGCGACGTCTTAAAAAAGATTACATGAGTTAAAAACATCTGATAGTAAAAACGAATTTCAACGGACAACACTTAGTTCAACCGAACATATTAAACATACGGAATTTACAAATTACAGCATATATTACATTTCTTGATTTACAATTCATATTCCATCTCATTTCAAATGTTTTGCCATTCTTAAAAACCAACGATTTTACACTCAACATATGTTCCACATCTCGGTTTCATACACTTTGTCACGCTGTAATTTATATTTATTTTCTCATCAAATTTTGACTTGCACAATATACGTTTCAGATTCTTTGGTTGTCTTTTGCAATTAATTATTTTCTTCTTCTCCAAGACACGTTTCATTTTTTTGCTATTCTTTAAAATTTCTTCGTGAACTTTGGAAATTGGAAACATGTTAAAATTGTTAGGGTTGAATGTTGTAACAAACGGTATAATATCCTTTTGACTTGTATTGACACTATTTGGGTCGGTAACTGAAATCGGACCCTTCTCCTTAG
Source organism: Mizuhopecten yessoensis (assembly GCF_002113885.1). Classification (NCBI taxonomy): domain Eukaryota; kingdom Metazoa; phylum Mollusca; class Bivalvia; order Pectinida; family Pectinidae; genus Mizuhopecten; species Mizuhopecten yessoensis. The sequence continues at coordinate 638,059 of NW_018406319.1, forward strand.
CTCTTTGAATACCGTTAAATATAATTTCGTCTGGATAGCATTGTTTTCTAAGATTATCTACTAAATTATTCAATTGCTCCTCTAACTTATATTTATCACTGACTATGGTAACTAATCTAGATGCCAAACAAAATGGTATGTTAACTTTTGTATGTTTGGCGTGACTGGAATGAAAGCAAAGATAGTTCTGGGAATCAGTTGGTTTGTAGATATGTGACCGTTTGTTAATTCTACCAAAACATCTAGAATTCTACCGAAACATCTAGAAAAGGAAGTTTATCATCACTAATTTCCATAGTATACTGTATATCCGAGTGTAAGGAATCTAACTCTGAATGAAAATCAGAGACATTCTTGTCCGGGGGACAGATGATAAAACCATCATATAAAAATCTCAAAAAACTGTTTTTCAAAAAATCGGAAAATTCTTTATCAGAACTTTTCTATTTTGTCATAAAGAATCTCTTCAAAATATCTTTACGCTAAAGTAGCATAAGTAGGGGCAACTTTAGTACACATTGCCGTACCCTTACATCGCTGAAAATGGTTATCATTGAAATAAAACGTGTTTCTTTCTAGAACAATTTTGAGAGCGCTTATTATAAATTCTTTTCTAAATCTTCCGTTTACATATTCCGGATATCTCTGTAACCAATATTTAACAGCCTGTATACCTAAATCATGTGATATGTTAGTATAAAGGCCAACTACATCAAAAGAGACCAATTTGGAACTAATTGTCACTGTCTTAGGTAGACGAGGTAAAAAGTCAAAATCGTCCTTAATGAAACTTTTAACAGTTGGACATAGTGGTTTTAAGATTATATCCAGAAAATGACTCAGACGTTGCGTAACACTTTCGGGACCGCCAACAATAGGCCTAAATCTTAAATCATCCGGACAAAATATAGAAACGTATTCTGAATTCTGCTCCGTAAAAGCATTAGAAATTATTTTACTCTTATGTATCTTAGGTACATTATTGTAGTCCATAAAAATTACTCGTACGAAACGAAAAATTTGTGAGGTAATCAATCTCTTCCTCCATTAGACCTTCACTCCAACGATCTACGACATTCTTGATAAGTTTCATTGTATCAGAATCAATATTTTCAGATGTGATTTGATAGAACTCCTCATCACACAGCATTTCTAAGATTGTATCACGATAGTACTCACTATCCATAACAACAACCATACCTCCTTTATCCGCCTCTTTAATTACAATAGACTTATCACCAATCAAACTTTCGTTTGTTTTACGTTGTTTGAAGGAAAAAAATATTTTTAACCTTGTTACGTGGCAAAGGATGCATTTTCAGAGCTTCAATAGTGAATTCTAAGTACGAATCACTACTTTTTGGAGGATTCCATTTATATTTGTTTCTCACTAAACCTTCATTATCAGGAGAATCCTCTTTAACACAATTTTTTTCTTTTAAACGCAGTTTGCTGCAAAAATGTAACATACCTCTTTTAAGGTCTTCGTCATCATATTTTGGTGTGTTGGACAAAATTTCAAACGTTTTTTCAATAACTCAATTTCATCCTCAGTTAAAATTTTACTTGATAAATTGATGACTTTAGGTTGAATTTTAACATGTGTACCACTGTTTTGTTACGTATACACGAGTTTTTTGGTGAACCTGGTCCTTTGTACCGCCTTTGTTTATGTGTCCTCGCTGTCCCAAAAAACACTTTTTTTCCAATAAGTGTTTCAGTGTTTCATATATATATATATTTATAGGCTACATTTTGAATACATATGTTTTCCAAGAATGATTTTATTTTCAAAAAGTGATTTCCCCAGATTTGGGACCAAATTCGATTTATTTTTTAATGTGAAGACCATATAGTCCACTTCATCATGTATATGCCAATATTTAGTGCTGATTTGTTTTTTGAACTTTGATACATGTTATATTACAGGGGTTATTCATTGTACAAAAATATCACCCATGGCCACCGTACGCTACTGTACACTGCTACCTATGTAATATAAATGAAAGAAAAGTATATAAAAGTAGGTTTTTTGTGTGTGACTTGCATGGTATTTCTCTAATTGGCGTACATTACTGTTTATATTTATATACTGGAAGAGATATATTTTAGTTAGGGGTTATGGATTCATTTGTTTACTTATAAGCCTTTATAAGGGGATATGGAGAAGTCGAGGTGTAAATTATAATTAATGAGATATCGCATTACTCAGTGGTTCAAAATTAAGACCCAAAGAAAAAGGAATCCCATCAACTGCAGATAACGTAATCCAGTGCCTAGGGAAGTGACATTATTAGTACTCAGAAACAGGAAGTGAAGAGGTTGAGGAAGACGAATAAGTTAGAATAACAATGAAGTACATAGAAGGCAACAATGGAAGGTCTAAAGAGGCTCCGACATAGTGGGAGGTCTATATTACATCCGGCAACAGTAGAAGATCTATATATAATCTGATAACAGTGGAAGGTCTAAAGAAGCTCTGACACAGTGGGAGGTCTATATTACATCCGGCAACAGTAGAAGATCTATATATAATCTGATAACAGTGGAAGATCTAGAGAGGCTCTGATATAATGGGAGATTTAGATACAATGTAATATTCGACAAAAGTGGAAGGTTTAGATAGAGTCAGACAACAGTGGAGGGCGAAGAGATTCACCTGGAGTACCTTTTTTTCCCTCCAGCAGTGACCTCTACAGCCACCGTTGTACAATTTACATCATACAGGGGCCTTTCAATTAGTAATGTCAAAAGCGTCAGGAAGCACATGTATGATTTACATAGTTGGATTTTTCTATTACAATCCTTCGTAGTATCCCCCTAAGCAGAAATGCACTTTCGAAATCGCGCTAACCATGACTTGAACGCTGCGTGGTAGTCTATCCTTGGTATACTGTTAAAACACTGGCAGATTGTGTGGTAGTCTACCCTTGGTATACTGTGAAGACACTGGCAGACTGTGTGGAAGTCTCCCCTTGGTATACTGCGTGGTAGTCTACCCTTGGTATACTGTGAAGACACTGGCAGATTGTGTGGTAGTCTCCCCTTGGTATACTATTAAGACACTGGCAGATTGTGTGGTAGTCTCCCCTTGGTATACTGCGTGGTATCACCCCTTGGTATACTGTGAAGACACTGGCAGATTGCACTAACCAGAGCATTTTACGAGACATACCGTTTCCCAGAGAGCCTTTTCTTTAGTAAAGGAAACAGGTCAAAATGGACTTAGATCTGGCGAATAGGGTTGGTGGTCAATCTGTATTTCCTTCTCTTGCTTCAAAAACGCCTGTTCAATATTTCTGTCGTGGGATGAAGCATTGTCGTGAATTAACTGGATACCAACACTTTACTTGGAAGCTTTTGATGTAGAATCCTTTTACAACTTGGTCTTTTGTCTCTGGAAAACTTGTCAGTGGTAGTGTCTCCTTCATTGCACGGTATCTGAGTCTAATGCCCACTAGATTGGGCAAAATGGCATACAAAACGTTCTTGGCGCTTTTTAAACGTCTTGCAATCACTGACATTTCATGATTTCTCGATAACTATTGCTTGTTATCAATGCGCCTCTGGGGTTCAAAGTAATAGACCCTGGTCTCATCTATTGTAAGCAACTCAGCTAGCTTTCTTGAGCCGCACTATCTGGGTGCTTTTTTTCAATACATATTTAGTGCATTTAAAACGTTTGACCTTTTGTTTAGATGTCAGCAAATGGGTGATCAATCGGACAGAACGCTTATATATTTTCAAGCACTTGATCAGAATGTGATGTATACTGCCTTCTGAAATGCCAACCGTAAGAGCTATCACTGAAACATTATAACGACTATCATCCTTAACTATTGCTTTCACAGCAGCAATGTTACTGCAACAACTGGTCTGTCTGGCCGTGTGTTCAATGTGATATCAACTTTATCGTTCTTGAATTTGTTCATCCACCTGAAAACTGTTCTCAATGGGACGGCAGAGGTGCCTTCGTGCTGCACAGTTCTCCATGTATCTATTAAGCAGTATCTGTAATATATAGGTATATGTATTCATATAGGAGCGTATTTCAGATTTAGTTTCAACCTGCCTTTTAGTATTGAAAAGTAGCTCCGAGCGCATACCATTCAACAATGAATAACGTGTTCAATTCTTGTCGGATTCTGTCAGAACTTTGCACGTTCATTGGTTTTTTAATGTATTTGAAGCCTGCCAACTATTTCGTTGTTCGACCCTCGCACCGGTGGTCAAGGAGTTCAAAGTGACCGGGGCTAGGCATATTTTATCCTTGTGAATTTTTAAGCAAAAAAAAGTCTATAACAAAGTAATCAAGACTATGAAAGGCAGAAATTGTTCTGCAAGTCGGTCTGTATAGAAGGTAAATTGCGCTGGAAAGAGGCAGTCTATCCAGGAAGACAAGCCTAAGGGACGTCACATTGCTGAGATGGGGAAAAGGCAGCCTATCTAGGAAGACAAGCCTAAGGGACGTCACATTGCTGAGATGGGGAAGAGGCAGTCTATCTAGGAAGAGGAGCCCAAGGGACGTCACATCGCTGAGATGGGGAAGGAGGAGCAGTGTACAGGCATTACTCTATAGGGAAGAAAGAGCAAGGTAAAAAAAACCAGTCGGGCCGTAGAGATCGGATCTCTAGAATAATGGGCAATAGTAAAGCTATCAGAAAGGATATTATATTGAATAACCGTTCACAAATCTACGAACCACTGAGGATACAATAGTAGATATTTTCGTTTTTTATGAATCTTTGGTGGTAAGGTTCGCATATCTGAGGTATCTCTTATAAATGATTGTTCATTGTCTGGGGAGTTTCTTATATGTAAAATAAAGAAATTGAAGAGCCTCTGAAACATGTTTGTATTTGGATACATTTTTGGCACACTGTAACTATTACTAGATTTTAAAGGTGAAATCATCCGTGCGTGTGTCTTGTTCATCTTTCAAGATACAAGTTGTAGACTCTGCTGGTGGAGTTTTTGGTCCCCGCTGTTTGGTCAACGTGTTGGCCCCTAGCAACACCGGTGAGTCTTATAACGACCGACCAAGCAGCTGTGTGAGGCAGTGTAGTCCATTTTTGACTAACTGTGTCTATTACTGTGTCTGTCTATTACTGTGTCTATTACTGTGTCTGTCTATTACTGTGTCTATTACTGTGTCTATTACCAAATGTTAAAGGTACACTCACATGTGTGTGTATTACGTCCATCTTTGTAGATATAAATCGGGGGTCTGTGAATAACAACGTTCTTTAATTTATCTCGGACCAATTCCAACATGGAATGCCTAATAATACATCACCAAAGTAACAACGGCATCGAGAATGCAGAACAGTCATGAAGGAGGTTCGGGGTTTAAGAACACCTCACTTGGGAGATTCCATGACCTATAGAGGTAACGAGAGGAACTGGAAGTGGGTTGTGTGTGCTTTTTATCCCCGTATGAATCAAGCAACAATAATCGAGCAAATGATGATAAAGTTGAACGTGAGATTGTGACCTATTATGGATTTATGTAATATGTTTTGTCATTAAAATAACAAAAAGTTCAATCAGTAATACACAATATATGATACAATATTTGTAAATACTTGTAATGGACACTTAAATCCAGGTACAAAGTTCAGAATGTTGATACATGTATATCCTGTGAAATGATGTACTCTTTAAGATCCGCCTTCACCAGTTGTCTCGGCTATACCGTAAGTTAACGCTCCCAATACAGACGGGTGCATTGTATGACAAAAGACAGGGAGCTCTGTCTAGGTAAATCATTACAATTCATTATCTGCTACCCAAGTCAACAGTTACTCGTTTCAATCATTTCATTGGTTGCCTTTCTCAATTATGTCTTTCTTTTGTAACAGATTGTACTGTTTCATTATGAGTTATAACCGTAATGGTCCATTCGAATCTTTACTTTCTGTGACTGGTTTCTATAAGAAAGTATTTGTAATCACATTGGGCGTAGAATTGGATAGTTTTGTCCGTCGCTAGTGCAAAGAATCCTTTTTGAGTCAAAGACAAAGACAAGACCTAGTTAGAATCTAAAATAGAAATATACACCAATAGACATACGTGTTGTGGTTGACTATGGACGAGCTCCTCTTTGACCTAACCAACTAGACAGACGTCATACCACACAACTCCTGTAGTATTACACCTAACAAGACAGACTGACGTACGCATACTCTACTTTTCTATATAGCATTACAACTGCTTACATGAACGATGTCAAACAACGATGACAGGTTACTTACCGGATGCTACTGACAGGTTACTTACCGGATGCTACTAACAGGTTACTTACCGGATGCTACTAACAGGTTACTTACCTGACGGGTTACTTACCGGATGCTACTAACAGGTTACTTACCGGATGCTACTTACAGGTTACTTACCGGATGTTACTGACAGGGTACTTACCTGACGGGTTACTTTCCGGATGTTACTGACAGGTTACTTACCTGACGGGTTACTTACCGGATGCTACTGACAGGTTACCTACCTGACAGGTAACTTACCGGATGTAACTGACAGGTTACTTACTGGATGTCACGGACAGGTTACTTACCGGATGTTACTGAAAGGTTACTTACCCGACAGGTTACTTACTGGATGTAACTGACAGGTAACTTACCTGACAGGTAACTTACCGGATGTAACTGACAGGTTACTTACCTGACAGGTAACTTACCGGATGATACTGACAGGTCACTTACCGGATGTTACTGACAGGTCACTTACCGTATGTAACTGACAGGTTACTTACCGGATGCTTCTGATATCTTACTGAATGTAACCTATTGGGATCTCTCTAAATGTTACTGGCTAGGCTATTACTGGAAGTTACTGACTGATATATGAGAATGAATAGTAATGTGAGGGGCAAAGCTATGATAATACTGAATGCTATATGATAAGAAAAACCAAACAACTAATAATTCCAGAATATTGCCGGCTACAAAACGGACGTTTTATAATAATACACAGCACAAAAAGAAGCGTGGCAAAGATCAACCTTGAGACACAAAGGAGGAGGAGAGCTTATGAAAGATATCACAGTATCAGATACTGTCACTATAACCATTAACATTAATTGGGCAACCGACTATGACGTCACGTCAATTTAGCGCCTGTCCAGTACATTGATGTAGTTGGAGGTCCTGTACACGTTGACCTTTCCCTGTAATTTATCTCCAACCCAGAGAACTCCCGAAGGACCACATGCCACCAAAAAGGGACTATACAATGCCTCTCGGTCCTCTTCTAAAACCACGAATCCACGGAATAACCCATCGTGGTCGAGTACAAATATTGTGGACGTTGCTTCCTCCACAACTATGATATTTCCCTCTGCATCACAACATAGTCCAGCTGGTTTTAAACTGGACTGGGGCCAGTTGTCTCCCAGAATCGACCGGAGTGTCACTTGATCATTGCTTCTTCCCTTGAAGTCTCCGATACGTAAGCCAGTATCAGTAAGTAACGAGACTAACCTGCGATCAACGTCTGTGAAACATATGCGATTTTTAAATGTGTTTATAGATACGCATGCAGGTTGAAAATTCATATATTCGTCTCCGATCCTTTTTATGATAGTTCCGTGGCTGGAGAATAGCAATAACTGTCCGTACTCGTTCCTGATGCTTGAGGAACCCGAAGTATTAACGCCTGCTACAACCAAGCGGTCATCATCCAGACATGCCATCTCGCTACCCCTGAAATCAATCAAGGTAGTGAACGTGGAATACGTATTTGTTACTGTACGGTAGGACAGTATCTCACTAATTTCAGTTGCTAACAGAAGCAAAGACCCTTCTTGCCTATGAGTGATATCGTGTATGTTTACTCGAGGCATCACAATATACTGGTCTACGATTTGTCCACTCGGCAACATTTTATTGATAACATTGCTGCAGTCTGCTACTACCAGGCAATGCCCGCTAGGAGTTGAACAAAGACATGAAATACTTCGTGCCTCGTCTATAACGGTACTAGACAACAAGTCAAAGTGATAATGCGTCTTTGTGTGGTCGCGCGGAAACCTCAAATCTCGCGGTGTTGTCCACTGTTGTTCGTCTATTCTTCGATTTTCATCCGAACCTTCCCCGTCTTCCTCTAGATCGTCGACGAACGTGGTACCACCGGAGTCGGGAGCAGTCTCCTTGTCCTGACTTACCTCAGTGGTACTGCTCTGTTTGTAGTTCGTTACTCCGTGATCACCGACGAAATAGTTAGTATGAAAGCCTGGTATTCCTTTGGGTGTTAGATCGATCTTTGTCCGGCACAAAGGACATACCAATTGTCTTTTATCTTGGTGCTTAGACGATTTTCTGTGTTTTTCTAGACACACTCTACAGAACGTGTGCCGACACGGCAGTAACTTAGGTTCATTGTACACATCTAAACAGACGGGGCAGCAGTCGTCACTCCCGATCGCTAGTTTAGATACTGACATTTCTGTTTTCGTGCTGAGAATTTCGCTTATTCAAATCTTAATTTCAAATTGTCAATAACATCATGAGTTGGATATAACAGTCGTTCTCCTCACAACCGCTTTCCTTATTTTAATCTGAAACAAAACGGACTTCATAAGTTATAACAATCTTAAACAATAAAACAAAAAAACTCTTTTGAAAGTTCGAAGTATCACAACGTTATCAAACTACACACTACACAATGAAATCGTATTCTTTGTAATGTATTAACCATGTATTTTATATTGACATTCTGTACATGTGTATTTAGTGGAACAGAACTTTTCACAGTTGGCCATTCGTTATACAGTATGACATCATCTGTTAATACATGTACGATATTTTTGCGTCCTCTTGACCAATATCTCAGGTACCCATTCATTTATCATCCACCCATATCCATTCTACCAGGTGCTGCTTCTCTGCCCCATCGGGTGGCACACTCTGAGCTCATGCAACTTTGGGGGAGGGGGGAAAGAGGGACAATATAAAGTTGACAGTGAAATGACGCCGCGTCATGTCATAAGCTGACTTACTCTTCTCAGGTTCACTTGAGTTACAGTTATTAACGAAATGTTTTCCTTCGCAGTTTTAAAAAATCCAATTCGATCATGGACATGTGTACCTTTCCTCTGGTCATGTAATGGTTATGCCCGAAATAAGTTTGTCAGGTGTAGCGTATAACCGAAGGGTTCGAACCCATATTTTGTCTGTGCGCTTGGTGTTATTGTTTTTTCTTCACTTTTTTGATGATGTATGTTTATGCACTCGCACAATTTACTATTTATCGTATCGGAAGTTTATAAAAGCATATTTTAAAAACTGTTTTAGTTTTCGTTGGTTATTTATAAAGAAACCATGTAAAATATGATGTGAAAAATGTCTTCATTTCATTTCATTTCATCAAATTTTATTGACAAGATGTCGTAGTCAATTGGATTGAATAACAGGCAAAGCCTATATAAATTATCTCCGTCAAATGGCCAAAGTGGAATAAACAATGAGACATAATATTTTAGATATGTTGCAAATGAAACAAGAGGCCCAAGGGCCTTAGCGGTCACCTGAGTTATATCATAGATACTGGTAGCTTTATTTTATTGTTTAGATGTGATGTAAAAATCAGCATGTAAACTAAGTGAAATACAATACTTGTCATGTCATCAATGGATAAGAATTTGAAAATATTGGTAAATGTTTCCTTTGGGGCCCCGCTCTAGCCCCTGGGGATGGGGCAGGAATCCTAATTTTACAAAGTAAAACTCTCATTTACCCAAGATGATTCTGACTAAGTTTGAGCAATTTTCTGCTGAAAATATATAAAATATATACCGAAAAGTGTTATTTCCCTATATAAACTATATTAAACGTTAACCCCTCCCCAAGGGAGAACGGATAGCTCGGGGTCCTGATATTTTCAATTTAAATAAAGCCCCTGATGATCTTTCTTTCCACGTAAAGAAAATCACTGTAGTACCTCTGAGTCTGGAGAAGAAGATTTTTGAAATATTGATTAATTTTCCCTTTGGGGCCCCGCCCTGGCCCCAGGGGTCGGGGTAGGAATCTCAATTTTACAATTTGAAACCATCTACCTCCAAGGATAATTCTCACCAAGTAAAAATAATTTCCTACAGAAAGTTGTCAAAATATACCCAAAAGTGTTATTTCCCTATATAAACTATAGTAAACTTTACCCCCTCCCCAAGGGAGAACGGATAGCTCGGGGGTCCTGAAATTTACAATTTAAGTAAAGCCCCTGATGATCTTTCTTTCCACGTAGAGAAAATCACTGTAGTACCTCTGAGTCTGGAGAAGAAGATTTTTGAAATATTGATTAATTTTCCCTTTGGGGCCCCGCCCTGGCCCCAGGGGTCGGGGTAGGAATCTCAATTTTACAATTTGAAACCATCTACCTCCAAGGATAATTCTCACCAAGTAAAAATAATTTCCTACAGAAAGTTGTCAAAATATACCCAAAAGTGTTATTTCCCTATATAAACTATAGTAAACTTTACCCCCTCCCCAAGGGAGAACGGATAGCTCGGGGGTCCTGAAATTTACAATTTAAGTAAAGCCCCTGATGATCTTTCTTTCCACGTAGAGAAAATCACTGTAGTACCTCTGAGTCTGGAGAAGAAGATTTTTGAAATATTGATTAATTTTCCCTTTGGGGCCCCGCCCTGGCCCCAGGGGTCGGGGTAGGAATCTCAATTTTACAATTTGAAACCATCTACCTCCAAGGATAATTCTCACCAAGTAAAAATAATTTCCTACAGAAAGTTGTCAAAATATACCCAAAAGTGTTATTTCCCTATATAAACTATAGTAAACTTTACCCCCTCCCCAAGGGAGAACGAATAGCTCGGGGGTCCTGAAATTTACAATTTAAGTAAAGCGCCTGATGATCTTTCTTTCCACGTAGAGAAAATCACTGTAGTACCTGTGAGTCTGGAGAAGAAGATTTTTGAAATATTGGATAATTTTCCCTTTGGGGCCCCGCCCTGGCCCCAGGGGTGGGGGTAGGAATCCCAATTTTACAATTTTGAAGCCTCATCTACCAAGGATGATTCTGACCAAGTTTGAAAACAATCCATCCACTGGTTCTTGAGAAGAAGTTGAAAATGTAAAAGTTTACGCACGACGCACGACGCACGACGGACGACGGACGACGGACGACGACGGACGAAAAGCGATTGGAATAGGTCACTTGAGCAAAGCTCAGGTGACCTAAAAATTAACACAAAATAATTCATATTAACACAAGGCTAAGGGGAAGTAACTCATGAAGGAAACATCTCACAACACACACATACAAGTCCATGTACAAATACATTTATTTCAGCATATATATACACTATCCTTGACAGATATTGGCAGGCTGAGACCAAAAGTCCATGTGCATATATTGCACAGGACACTGCTACCAACAACTGTTACAATTAAAAATGATAAATTCATTTAATACATATAGAGTGTAATTATTTACAATGTCATGATAAGTACACGTAATAGACAGTAGTCATGCTCAACTAGAATCTCCTGGATGAAATATAGAAGATATAGTATATTTTTGTTTAACATCATGGCTATAAGTCATATAAAAATTAAAACGACGGGATTTTCCGATAAAAATATGCACATCATCAAGTATTCTTCTATTTGTAAGCCCATCACAANACCCATCACAATCAGGTTAATTGTGCGGCACATTTGAGGGAAGAAACTGTCGACAAAGTTATTAGTTCTACATAACGGTGGGTTGAAAAGCCTAGTTTGTCTGAGAGGGTAGGGGTTATCATTTTGATTATTAATAAAGGGATTTAAAACATTTTGTAAGTATTGAGGTGTCTGCCAATGCATAGTTTTGTACATCATTACATGTTTGTGTTTATTTCGTCTTTCAGAAAGTGTTTCCCAACCTAGTTCATTGTATAGTTTGTCATGTGAAAAATGTCTTGATGCATGTACTTGTACGTTTATATAATACGTATTTCATTACGTGTCAGAAGTTTAAAACACACACATATTAATGTCAGGTAAGTACATTACAGCTAAGAGGGGCATATACTTAAAATATTGACTCTAACTTTTGTAACCTCGGCGCTGATTGGCTTCTAATTTTAACGGACCAATCAGCACCGAGGTCACAAAAGTTGGCAAATCATACTTCAAAATCTAGACTGCTCCCGGCGTCCTACTTTGAACGTTTATGACAAAATCGCATGATTTCTAGAACGGGATTAAGCAACCTTGATTATATTATAGATGTATTGACAGACGAGGCTAGTACCTGCGGGTAGGCACAATTTCATAACATATACGCGAGAGAGTACCTATATGTACATGCATAACATCAATATCAGCCTACGAATGTGTTTTACACAGATATGATAATGAATCTCATGACTGTATACCCATGACCCAACGAATGAGAATAAGTAGTAGATGTGAATGTAAAATCTTGAAATTATTCAGTAGATACTCTTATTTTCAATCAAACACTACAAAACGTTTCACGTTTTAAGCATACTTGGTAGCACCTACCTTAGGAAAATGACGTCTTGTTTCGTTTTCGTTATACTTTGATGACGCATATTCACATATGTACACACAGCTGCGTACACGTACAGTGTAGAAGCCTAGAGCATAGTTAGTTTGACGAGGTTTCAATAACGGCTTGTAATTAATCCAGTTTTTTGCATTGATCAGTAACTTTACAACAGAATAAAAATCTAAAGCAGAAACTGCATCGATACTTAAACAAAGGCTGGTTTGCGTTAAAACAATATAAGTCAATATTAAGATTTGAGACCTCGGTAGCTTTCATGAAAACTGATGTGTTCACTCCCTGTGTATATATACACTCCCTGTGTACTTCCTTTGCGTAAGTCTACGTGTAAGATTACATGTACATTTATTTCAGGTTCATTATCTGGGTGTATTGTAATCATGCACGTAGAGTGGGAAAGACGTCGCTACTGAACAATCGATGAAGAGAATACTATTCGTATGTATACTATCGATATGGGAATACGAGGTCAACGCGACAGATCAATGTTGTTTGACAATACACATATTTGGCTATCTGCCATATTTCGTCAAGTCTAAAGATACATACAATTTACATGACATAAATATATACACATAAGCAGTGAAATTAGAAACGATTACATTTAGGTATATAAAGAATTAATTTACAAAACATAGGCATATACTATATTTTATAGTATACTTCTGACAACCCAATATGTGTAAATACGTTAAAATGAAACACACTAAATAACTTAAGAGCTGATTATGCCTTTTATTACATACTTCTAGTAATGTATGTGGTTTTTGACTACCACACTACATGTACCAATTTTGGAATTTTAACATCTTAGCAACAGACACAAGGCAGCCGAGGTTCGATTCGCTGATTTGACGTCGATAGTTATTGGACCTGCCCGACCATGTCGGTTTATCCGCCTCCCCCGTTAAGACCCTCTACGCACTTCCATCCGAATGTATTTATAACCTCACCAAAAATAAATAAGATGTCAAACTATTTTGCATGTAAACGACATCTTCCAAACACAATTTTACGAATGTATACGAAGTGCTACATAAGTCCATCCATTAATCCTGTCGAATAATAATAATTTAAAAACTGAGTGTTGCCTTTCCTACTTTTAAAGTGTGTTCATAGATAAGACACACATATCCCAATCAAACCGTGCAGACATATGTTCAGTAAGTTTGCCAATCGCCCAATAGGCAGGCGCTAGATTAAATGCACTTGGATGTACTCTACTTCTTGTCAGAATCTTAGTACCTCAATATAAACGGTTACATGTACATATACTGGCATTGTTGTTTTCTTGTTAACATACATGTAATACATACCTAAACACTATCTCCAACATCTCATACATTGTTGTCGTACGATTGAAATATTGTCAAAGTGCTGACGCTTTTGTGCTCAATGAAATGATCACAAACTTTCTGAAGTATTAGAACGGTCTGAATTCTCAAAACCGAACTCATTTAACGTTGATTAAAATAAGCAATCACCACTTGATTTCAAAGTGCAAAATTTAAGAATATGTATAGGATTCTTACATGAGTTTCCATTTCACATGAGATTTATTAAACGAGTCTAAGAATTTTTCAATTTAGCAAGACTCTGGCGAGCTAAAATGAAAAATTCGTAACGAGTTTCATAAAGAGCTATGGCGTGTTGCTATGCTTATTTCCCACAAAGAACTTGTGTCAGGACATACGTAGACGGATACTTATACACTGACCAAACATTGGAAATTAAAGAAGATATTATACTATTTGGAAAAACTTCTGAATTTCAAATCCATTCCGTCTAATATCATCAAGATTCATGCAAAATTCTTCATCTACTTTAGCTCCATAAAGAATAGAAACCATAGTATCACAGAATTCAAAAATAAAAATATACATGAAATTGTCAAAGTAAAAGCCCAAGGGAGGGGTGAAATTGAAATATTTATATATAAACATGGGAATTATTGTCAAAAAGCTTCATACTATAAAGCTTGTTAAAAGTGTTACAAGCCTATACTCTCATATTTTAAATCCTCTTTGAGTCAAGAAATGAAAAATAAACCTAGCTGACGCCTGACAATACTCCAGAACTATTGTCAAAATCCTAAAAAATGTATATAACAATATTGAAGTACATAGGTATGTGTGAATGTGTGCATATGTTTGTATTAGTATGTAACATATATAAATGTATTTTTTGTATATGAAAAAGAAATTAATACAAGTGCTATACATGTAGCTTTTACAGTGGCCGATGTATTTACTGAACGATTTCTTTTCATCTAATATAAAAGATGTAAAAGCATACATTTAAACCAAGTCAATGAAGCTGTGTTATTGATCTAAGTGTAATCAATGTAACAGTTTAATAGCTTCCCAGATAGGGAGGAAACAATTCATCTTTACTTGACACGAGGATGATACCATTTGATGTAAAGGGGGTCACTGAAACGTCAAAAGTATATAAAAAAAAACAGCATCCGCAATAGGTAGAGCAACACTATAGCTGCCTTAGTAAAGTGTATCCGCAATAGGTAGAGCAACACTATAGCTGCCTTAGTAAAGGGTATCCACAATAGGTAGAGCAACACTATAGCTGCCTTAGTAAAGGGTATCCACAATAGGTAGAGCAACACTATAGCTGCCTTAGTAAAGGGTATCCACAATAGGTAGAGCAACACTATAGCTGCCTTAGTAAAGAAACCTTTATCAAGATAGCAGTTAGAGTTCTCCAAATATGGACAAGAACAATTCTTTCTACCCGATTGAATCTAGTTCCTTCATTGTCCATTCCCTGAAATGCGAAATGTAGGTCACGTTTAACATTAGCAACATCATTCAGTAGAGCAACCGAGCTGTGAGCAATCAATGCCTCGTCACAAGTTTCGCTGACCGATGAACACACTGAGTGGGATATAATTAATAGATACAACTGCAATGATTTTAGACGGAAAGCAAAATCACAAAATTCGTACACGTGAACTAGCATTATCTCCCTTTAGCTGTATTTACTTTGTCCACGATTGGACATGTCCTATGTTTATAATAGTACACTTTGTCTAACTTTCCCTCTGACTATCCTAATGGAGTCCTTGTGAATTGTTCCATAAATGTATTACCTGAATTGTAATGCAACCTGCATCGCTTAGCCTTAGGGAGTCTTTATTTAGTTGTCTTCATAAACATCTTGTGAAACTTATTATAAACATTTCAAAGAACATATGCCTCCTCACCTTCTTGTTAAATAGGAAACTATTTAAGAATGACACGGAACCTAAGATTAAGATCGGAACTACAGTTGATATTGTTAGCTTCCATTGATGGGTATAACGGCAGAATCTAACTCGTGCACAATAGATTTTTCTCCCATCTTTGACAACATCTCTCCCATTTTACCTGTTCAAGATTTCTCTGTCACTAAAATGACACGCAGAAATAAACAATACTTTGACGTCATAGGAAAATAAGATATGATTTCATCATTACATGTACAAAATGTAACTCTTGACGGGAGATGTAATATGCAAATCGTGATAACAAACAGATAACAAATGCAAAGTCAAAACAATTGTTTTAATCATTTAATTAAATATTGGAATGAGGAGGACAGAAATATCATCTCTACCTTAACGGTGTAGCAAAGAAATCTTCAAACCTCGGGGTGATTATTTAGTAGACAACCAAATAAATCATCCCTCGGGTTGAAGATCTCTGTGGAAATTATATTAATCAGTGATCATTGACTCTAACTGGGATACCACGAGGTGCTAGGGCTAGAATTGTTTTACAGATAGAATAATCAACATACATTTACTGTAGGGTCATATTTACGATAATAAAATTAGGTCCGAACAACATAATATATATAATATATGAAAATATGACAATAAAATCTTCCAAACATAAACATAATTCGCCTTCGGAATATTTTACCAGTTGGAAAGTTAATCAATGAAAGCCTTAAATCTAAGTAATGGCAATAAAACTAATACTCAAACACGTTTTATGACCAGCCCTCGTAAACGTACATTTACTAAACAAACCTGAATATCTACCTATCATACTATTCCCGTGGCTTTAATATCCGAAGATAGTTATCAGTGTTTGTTGTTTAGCTAATTAGTTAATATCTTTATTTGGTTTTGGTTTTTGCTTCTGACTTATACATAGTGATAGATCTCAGATAAAACTTTACAACACGTAGACCTATACATAGTGATAGAACTGAGATAAATCTTTACAACACGTGGACTTACACATAGTGATAGATCTGAGATAAAACTTTACAACAAGTGGACTTATACATAATGATAGATATCAGATAAAACTTTAGAACACGTGGACTTACACATAGTGATAGATCTCAGATAAAACTTTACAACACGTGGACTTATACATAGTGACAGATCTCAGATAAAATTTTACAACACGTGGACCTATATATAGTGACAGATCTCAAATAAAACTTTACAACACGTGGACTTATACATAGTGATAGATCTCAGATAAAACTTCACAACACGTGGACCTATAGATAGTGATAGATCTCAGATAAAACTTTACAACGCGTGGACTTATAGATAGTGATAGTTCTCAGATTAAACTTTACAACACGTGGACTTATACATAGTGACAGATCTCAGATAAAATTTTACAACACGTGGACCTATATATAGTGACAGATCTCAAATAAAACTTTACAACACGTGAACTTATACATAGTGATAGATCTCAGATAAAACTTTACAACCCGTGGACTTATAGATAGTGATAGTTCTCAGATTAAACTTTACAACACGTGGACTTACCCATAGTGATAGATCTCAGATAAAACTTTACAACACATGATTTTATAGATAGTGATAGATCTCAGAATAAACTTTACAACACGTGGACTTGTACATAGTGATAGATCTCAGATAAAACTTTACAACACGTGGACTTACCCATAGTGATAGATCTCAGAAAAAACATTACAACACGTGGACTTATAGATAGTGATAGTTCTCAGATTAAACTTTACAACACGTGGACTTAAACATAATGATAGATCTCAGATAAAACCTTACAATACGTAAACTTCTACATAATGATAGATCTCAGATACAACTTTACAACACGTGGACGTATACATAGTGATAGATCTCAGTTAAAACTTCACAACACGTGGACTAATACATAGTGATAGATCTCAGATAAAACTTTACAACACGTGGACTTATACATTGTGATAGATCTCAGATAAAACTTTACACGCGTGGACCTATACATAGTGATAGATCTCAGATAAAACTTCACAACACGTGGACTAATACATAGTGATAGATCTCCGATAAAACTTTACAACACGTGGACCTATAGATAGTGATAGATCTCAGATAAAACTTTACAACGCGTGGACCTATACATAGTGATAGATCTCAGATAAAACTTCACAACACGTGGACTAATACATAGTGATAGATCTCAGATAAAACTTTACAACACGTGGAGCTATAGTTAGTGATAGATCTCAGATAAAACTTTACAACACATGGACTTATACATAGTGATAGATCTCAGATAATACTTTACCTCATGTGGACTTATACATAGTGGTAGATCTCAGATAAAACTTTACAACACGTGGACTAATAAATAGTGATAGATCTCAGATAAAACTTTACAACACGTGGACTAATACATAGTGATAGATCTCTGATAAAACTTTACAACACGTGGACCTATAGATAGTGATAGATCTCAGATAAAACTGTACAACACGTGTACCTATAGATAGTGATAGATCTCAGATAAAACTGTACAACACGTGGACCTATAGATAGTGATAGATCTCAGATAAAACTTTACAACGCGTGGACCTATACATAGTGATAGATCTCAGATAAAACTTTACAACACGTGGAGCTATAGTTAGTGATAGATCTCAGATAAAACTTTACAACACATGGACTTATACATAGTGATAGATCTCAGATAATACTTTACCTCATGTGGACTTATACATAGTGGTAGATCTCAGATAAAACTTTACAACACGTGGACTAATAAATAGTGATAGATCTCAGATAAAACTTTACAACACGTGGACTTATACATAGTGATAGATCTCAGATAAAATTTTACAACACGTGGACTTATACATAGTGATAGATCTAAGATAAAACTTTACAACACGTGGACTTACCCATAGTGATAGATCTCAGATAGAACTTTACATCACGTGGACCTATACATAGTGATAGATCTCAGATAAAACTTCACAACACGTGGACTAATACATAGTGATAGATCTCCGATAAAACTTTACAACACGTGGACCTATAGATAGTGATAGATCTCAGATAAAACTTTACAACACGTGGACCTATAGATAGTGATAGATCTAAGATAAAACTTTACAACACGTGGACCTTTAGATAGTGATAGATCTCAGATAAAACTTTACAACACGTGGACCTATACATAGTGATAGATCTCAGATAAAACTTTACAACACGTGTACCTATAGATAGTGATAGATCTCAGATAAAACTTTACAACACGTGTACCTATAGATAGTGATAGATCTCAGATAAAACTTTACAACACCTGGACCTTTAGATAGTGATAGATCTCAGATAAAACTTCACAACACGTGGACTTATACATAGTGATAGATCTCAGATAAAACTTCACAACACATTGACTTATACATAGTGATAGATCTCAGATAAAACTTTACAACACATGGACTAATACATAGTGATAGATCTCAGATAAAACTTTACATCACGTGGACCTATACATAGTGATAGATCTCAGATAAAACTTCACAACACGTGGACTTATACATAGTGATAGATACGATCAAAAGAGGCAGCGGTATATCTCAGATAAAACTTAACAATACGTTGCATAAATTAAAGAAGATACTCTTCTTCTCGTATGATCAAAAGTTAAATGGAAAGGAAATTGTCTTATTTTGCGGACAAAGCTTTATCCTTCACAACGAAAGATTTGAATAAATATTGTCTACTTTATTTAACATTTCTTTGCACTAGTGAGGTCCTCCTGTTTTTGTTTTTACATTTGAATTTCCTTACTCATTTTACTCACCAGGTTTTATCACATAAACAAATTACATGTTCATCAAATATCCAAATTGCCGTAACGTACAAAAGAGGGGACGAGTAAGTATTATAGTCTAGCTTGTTTTCTTATTCTCATTGTATCATATTTGTAAAAAAAATGTGTTATACTGTCAACCTGGTAGATTTTAGAAATTTTTGTTTGGGAGTTTTCTATATTATTAGCGATATTTTTAGATTCGATTGCACAGGTTTTGTTATGAAAACAAATAGCAATACTTTTGTCTCCGGGTAAACAAATAGTGTATGTATTTCTACCCAGAGTTGTTGTTCCGTTCACTCACTGTTAGGAAGTGTAGGAACGACATCTCTTGTTATATGAGTGGTATAACAGACAAATGTAACGGGCAATCTCTACCCAGAGTTGTCGTCCCGTACACTCTCTGTAAGGGAGTGTATGAACGACAAGTCTATGTAGAGATTAGTATAATGGGGTCAATTAGCGTGTGTTATTAGAAACAATGTCAATGGCGTCGTCTCCGGCTTAACAATAGTGAGTGCAGGAACGACAACTCTTGGCAGATATTGGTATTACAGGATCTATTAGCTTGTGTTAGTGAGGGTATTAACTCCATTACATTGAACCGTAATCAAATAGGAGTTTATCACCTCCCAGATAGCCACGTGCGTGAGTACTTATGATAATGATGTGATGACGCTAGTGTAATATTACCGAGAGATAGGGAAAACTGTAAACAAAATACGACACCGGCGTTCAACTTGTTATCTACTGAAACACTTATTTTTCACATATAGCTATATGTACCCAGTTAATATTTTTTCGTTCAAAATACCATACGTTTCTGGAGAGCGAACCTTAGGTATTGACTCCAAATCAGCCGTGCCGACCGACTTCGAAAGCTTGGATATTTTTATTGTGCGAAAACAACGTTTGTCACATATGAAAATTTTATACATACAATGTTTTATTCAATAATTAGTACTCATGAGTTAATATTGCTAATGAGATTAACTGATAATATTTCTATCTTAGTACAAGACATCCATCTTAAAGAGTTTTGCAATACTTTTTATTTCCTAGAATCAATGTTATATAAGATGTAGAAATTACACTCAAAAGTTGGTCAAATAAATTAATTTTTATTATTTTCATGATCGTTAAGAGGGTGAAGTACCATTTCCCGATAGGTTTCTTTTTGAAGACGTTTTTTATTTGTTTTTTTTTATATATATATATATAAATGTAACTCGTGCCATTGTGAAAAACAATTATAGATTATGTTGCAATTAGTTTGATGTTAGTTCTAGATTGACTGGACAAAACCATAGCGTAAGTACTGTTACATTCGTGTTAGTTTTGTTGCTGTTTTAAGCCTATTGACCGTGTTTCAAAGATACTACATAAACTGCTAAGTAAAATCGAATAATCTACTAGTTCAACATCCTCGATATCCAGGGGCTACGCTCACTTACGCTCTATGCACCCCTGGGATATGTTATAGCACAATCGATTTTTTCAATTCAATTCAACTTTATTCTCTTTCACAATACAATGTATAGAGAAACATATTTACAATATAATATATAGTAATTGTAGTGTTCGTAGTCGGTAGTACACAGTACTGTTTCATAATATATACACATTATATCGAGGAGGTCAAATATTGTTATTAATTATTCTAATAAAAGTACAAAGTTTCTTCAGTGTTTTTATATTAGTAGTATTCATCAATTCATAAAACTTAATTACATTTGGTCTCGTCCAAAAATATTTGTCTATATATAAAATTCGAAACCCAGATAGTGACGGACACTCAAGCAAGCACCCCTGGGATATGTTATAGCAAAATCGAAGGCAATCCCTTGTATATCAAGGATGCTAATTGCAATGTATCAAACGTTGTTATCTTAATTAAACAGCCGACCGGATCAAAGTGACCACGTCAGAGTTAGTGTGCCCATGTACATAGATATATAATTGTCACCACGCCAGCGAGTGGCACTCGCATTGTAACTAAGGGTGCCATCAGGACTTATCAACTTAGGGCGCCATACGGACTGATCATCATCATGACTACCACCGCTCTGGTAAGTATACTTTCTGTATGTTGACAATATTAATTACTGTGATGTATTCATCCACGCATGAACGGCTTGAACTGTCTTGTCGTTATATGTATTGTTTTGGTGTTGTTGGATATCTGATGTTGTAGATAAAATATAATCTAAACTGTGAAATACGTTTTCTGCTTTGTAATAACGGACTACATTTTTACGCGGAAGCATTCAAATGTAGCTTAGTAGTGATATGCCATTTTTATTTGAGGCCACAGACGGGATAGTCTTTAGCAAAGCTGATTAGTTTTTTCGAACTAAAAGATGCGAGAAAAAAATCAATTACCTGTCACTGAGCCAGACGGGTTCCCATCCCAACATCGGCTTACTTCTCGGTTTGGATTATGCTACAGATTCTTAGCCCTTGACTGAGATCACCCGATCTCGCTTAGTTACAGGTTATATATTTTATTAATCTTGCTCATAGGCATCCATCTCTACGCGATGCATGTTTCCCGTTTGAGACCTTGGTGTGAGATTTTTGTATATTGCGCTTTCTCTTTTTTACTTGTGTAAAAGCAAATGGTTTAAGTTTAAAATGTTCACTGCCTTGTCGGTCGGGGTTCCGAAACGTGGCTGATGTCCATATGAAACATCGGGTCAATAATTGTACATATGATCAATAGAAGATACCACGTTAACACTGCCGGCAACTTGTATCGACTCAAATGATTTAAAACAATTATAATTCATTTGTGATGTAACAAGGCATTTTATTGGCCAATCAAAATAATTTGCGACAGTAAAACTACGATATACCGTCCGCAAATTATCATTTGCATATGAAGCCCGGATGGTTTTTTCTTTTTCTTTTCTATTTTATAGTTTATTATCCCGAATACAATAGGGAATACCAGGATGGGGCCTGACCTAATCCCTGTACATAGTACATGTAGCCTATTCATTCTCTGACTCTCTGTATTTTGTACCCTCATCTTCCTCACTCTGTCTATTTTTTCTCTTGCTCATTTTCTTTCTTTCTACTCAATTTCTCTTACATTGATTTCAATTTCAATTTGCAAAAATTGCTTGTAACTTATTTTCTAATTGTTGATATCTTTTAACGCTTTCAATTGCATTGATTGTAAACCTTAGTTCTTGTTTTACACACTTCAAAATATGCTGTGTGAAGTCAGCAATTTCATATTCATCATCAAATTTTATCTTATTTTGTTCTTTCCATATGTGCCACTTTGTAGTTAAGACAAACAAATTGATTATTGCATTATATTCTTGGTTTAGATTACAGCTTCCTAACATTACAACTTTCTTTGGTATATTTGATTTGAATGTGAGGCTTTGTTTATAAATGAGTTAACTGTCTTCCAAATTTCTGTTATTTTATTACATCTGAAGAATAAATGAATTTGATTTTCCTGAACTATATGACAAAGTGTACATAATTCGTTTGACAGTCTCATTTTAAATGATTTTGCCTCCGTAGAAATAATATTATGTAAGCATTTCCATTGGAAGTCGTTACATTTCCTATTTGCTATAGATGATTTTAAAGAAGTCCAAATTATAACCCAATCTATGTCATCATTTTGATAAACAGCATCCCAGCTATTTTGTGATTTGGAATAGTATTTCTTATTCAAAATTAGTTCTTTCAATATTTTATTCTTTAATCTATTCGGATCCATTACTTCATCGTTTTTATTTATTTTTATGTGTAGTTCATCAGTTTAAACTATGGGTTCAATTTCTGGAGTCTCATGGTTAAGTGATTTTACTTCTTGTAACCAATTGTTACATGAAGAAATTGCCTTCTTGACTATGGAGAATTCTGACATCCAGTTATCTTTGAATCGTAACTTCTCCAAATATTCTTGAGAATTTATAAAATTATTTCTTTCTTCACTCCATATGTCTTTTATTTTCATTATATTTGATTTTGTCCAGTTTTTTTAGGAAGATCGGATTTTTTTTTAATGTGATATTTGTGTTTCCAATTATCCTTTAATTAAGTGTTTCATGTTTTGTTTTGACCGAACGTCGTTTTAGCATAACCTGCCAACCTTGAAGAGAGATCTTATAGAACTGTGGAATATTTTGTAATTCTAGTGATTTTGTAGTGTTACATTTACACAAAAAGAAATTTTGAGAGAAGGTAGAATCATATTTTTGAAGCCAGTATTTCCCCCAACGCATTCCAGCATTGTAGTTCTGAGTGAATGATCTTGTATATATTTTTAATACCCTTTAACGTCTCCATTAAGTCAAGATCAATCATATTTAATCCACCAATTTTAATTTCTCTATAACATGTTTCTTTTGCAACTTTATTTACATTAGAGTTCCATAAATATGTGTAAATTAGTTTAGAGTATTAATGATTTTATTATAGGATTTTTTCCTTGAAGTGTAAGATTTCTTTTTTTCCTACAATATATGGTTGACTCAAGTTTTCTTATTTTTTCTTCACAAATTTCATCCAAGTTTATTCCATAACCATGCATTATCCCAAGAGCCTTTATTCGCTCTACCCAAGTAATTTCCTTAAAGTGAGGAGGTCTCTGTTTCCATGTTCACTGTACCTATGTACATACCTTTTGTTTTTTTCTTATTTATTTTGGCACCAGATGCCTTTTCGTATTGGTTTAAAACATTAAAGATTAAAGGAATAGATTTCTTATTACCAGCAAATAATTGTTAGTCGTCGGCAAACATTTTAATTTTTGCTTCCATTTTTCCATTTTTACTATACGGAATATCAATTCCTTTTTTATTTTTCCTGATAGAACATGCCATGGATTCAGCTTGGAGGATATAAATCAACGGTGCTATCGGGCACCCTTGTTTTACGGAACGTGATAACTTAAATGGTTTTGAAATAAAGCCAGTTGTAAGGATGTGTCTAGATGATTGCTTATACGTCATTTTTATCCATTCTATAATTACTTTCCCAAATCCAAATTTTTTAAGACACATTTCTACCCATTCCCATTCCACCCGATCAAATGCCTTTTTTTGATCTAAAAAAGTAATACTTCCACCTTTATTTTCTTCATTGGAGTACTCGATAATATCTTGGATTAAACGAATACTGTCTTCTATGTTTCTTCCCTTTACAACCCCCTTCTGGTCGCTATGAATAATATTTGGAAGTTCCTTTTTAATGCGTTCTGGAAGAATTTTTGTTATAATTTTGTAATCTGTATGCAGGAGAGTGATTGGGCACCAATTTTTGATGTCCTCCCTTTCTCCCTGTTTGTACAAAAGGGTAATCAAACCCTTATATTGAGATGGGCATAGCTCTTTTGTTTGGAATATATCTATTATAACATAAGTAAATTGGTGCTTTATTAAATTCCAGTAAGTTTGATAAAACTCTGCAATAATACCATCCATACCAGGTGATCGATTGGCTTTTAAATTACCAAAATCAGTTCTAACCTCATTTGCAACAGTTGCCTCTACATTCTGTAGTAGATTATTTGCTTCATCAACATCTATTCCTTCAGTAGTAAAAAGATTACTATAAACTTTACTTGTTCCTTAAGTATATCGTTTATATTATTTTTATAGCTTCCGTCTTCACATTTAATTGAGACCCTTGTCTTATTAGTAAGGTCTACCTGTTCCTTGTCGAATTTGTAAGGTCTACTTGTTCCTTGTCTAATTAGTAAGGTCTACCTGTTCCTTGTCTAATTAGTAAGGGTACCTGTTCCTTGTCGAATTTGTAAGGTCTACCTGTTCCTTGTCTAATTAGTAAGGTCTACCTGTTCCTTGTCTTATTAGTAAGGTCTACCTGTTCCTTGTCGAATTTGTAAGGTCTACCTGCTTCTTGTCTAATTAGTAAGGTCTACTTGTTCCTTGTCTAATTAGTAAGGTCTACCTGTTCCTTGTCTTATTAGTAAGGTCTACCTGTTCCTTGTCTTATTAGTAAGGTCTACCTGTTCCTTGTCTAATTAGTAAGGTCTACCTGTTCCTTGTCTAATTAGTAAGGTCTACCTGTTCCTTGTCATATTAGTAAGGTCTACCTGTCCCTTGTCTAATTAGTAAGGTCTACCTGTTCCTTGTCTAATTAGTAAGGTCTACCTGTTCCTTGTCTAATTAATAAGATCTACCTGTTCCTTGTCTTATTAGTAAGGTCTACCTGTTCCTTGTCTTATAAGTAAGATCTACCTGTTCCTTGTCTTATTTGTAAGGTCTACTTGTTCCTCGTCTTATTAGTAAGATCTACCTGTTCCACATCTAATTAGTAAGATCTACCTGTTCCACATCTAATTAGTAAGATCTACCTGTTCCACATCTAATTAGTAAGGTCTACCTATTTTGTATCTAAACTGTTTGAGAGTACAGTGTGACCAGTAATTAGTTACGGTGCTACTACGTGGGGAACACGTACATTTAGTTATATTGTGGCTATTCAAAATCACGCATGTAGATTGTATCTAGGCCTTGGTCGTTATGCGCCTAACGTAGCTGTTAGAGGGGACATGGGTTGGACTCCAGTAATAGTGAACCAATGGCAAGCTGTTGTTAGACATTGGCGTCGTCTTCATAATCTGTCGGATACAAGATTGAATAAGGCTGTATTTACCTGGAGTGGGCATATAGGTGACCACCGAAATAAAAATTGGAACTTCAGGGTAATGTCAAGACTCCGGGAGCTAGGCTTGGATAACTACAGCACAGGTCAGAGTAAAAAAAAAAGAAAAAAAGGACGTTAAGGTCCGTGGCTTGGAATTGTTTATTGAAAATTGGAAAAGGGAACTTAATCGTCCCGGAGCCAAAAAAAAAAGTTTCTGGAGGTAACAAACTACGTATGTACAGGTTATTTAAGTTTAATTATGAGGTAAAAAAATATTAATATGTTAGTAATGCCTAAATCCCATCGTAGTGCGCTAGCTAAGTTTAGGAGTGGGGTTGCACCGACACGCATCGAAACAGGCCGGTAGGGTTTCGCGTGTAATGGTAGAAATAGAGAGTCATGTTTTAATAGAATGTAACTTGTATGATGATCTCCGATCGGGTCTTTTGCAGGAGGCCAATAATATCACAAGTGATTTTTACAATATGAGTAAAGATGAACTGTTAATCGACGTCGCAACTTGCTCTATAATTAAGTAGTAATGTGTCTTTCAATGTCAATAATTTTTATATTTTCATATTGGCAAAGCTTTATTGATTATGTGTAGGTGGACTCTTAACTTTTAATTTATATTGATGTACATATGTGTAATACTTTTACAGTCTAGAGTGATAGGGGAAGAGTGAGTGTCTCGTAAGTCTAATATAGTAGACTGGATGTAAGGGTGGGTGAGCAGACATATTTTAGAAATTGTAAAAGAGTATGGTCTATATATGTTTCACGTCTAAATAGTATGGTCTATATGTTTCATGTCTAATTAGTATGGTCTATATGTTCCACATCTAATTAATATGGCCTATATGTTTCACGTCTAATTAGTATGGTCTACATGTTTCACGTTTAAATAGAATGGTCAATATGTTTCACGTCTAATTAGTGTGGTCTATATGTTTCACGTCTTATTAGTATGGTCTATATGTTTCACGTCTTATTAGTATGGTCTATATGTTTCAGGTCTAATTAGTATGGTCTATTTGTTTCACGTCTAATTAGTATGCTCTATATGTTTCACGTCTAAATAGTATGGTCTATATGTTTCAGGTCTAATTAGTATGGTCTATTTGTTTCACGTCTAATTAGTATGATCTATATGTTTCACGTCTAATTAGTATGGTCTATATGTTTCACGTCTAATTAGTATGGTCTACATGTTCCACGTTTAAATAGTATGGTCAATATGTTTCACGTCTAATTAGTGTGGTCTATATGTTTCACGTCTAATTAGTATGGTCTATATGTTCCACATCTAATTAGTATGGTCTATATGTTTCACGTCTAAATAGTATGGTCTATATGTTTCATGTCTAATTAGTATGGTCTATATTTTTCACGTCTAAATAGTATGGTCTATATGTTTCACGTCTAATTAGTATGGTCTATATTTTTCACGTCTAATTAGTGTAGTCTATATGTTTGACGTCTAATTAGTATGGTCTATATGTTTCACGTCGAATTAGTATGGTCTATATGTGTCACGTCTAATTAGTATGGTCTATATGTTTCACGTCTAATTAGTATGGTCTATATGTTCCACATCTAATTAGTATGGTCTATATATGTTTCACGTTTAAATAGTATGGTCTATATTTTTCACGTCTAATTAGTGTAGTCTATATGTTTCACGTCTAATTAGTATGGTCTATATGTTTCACGTCTAATTAGTATGGTCTATATGTTTAATGTCTAATTAGTGTGGTCTATATGTTTCACGTCTAATTAGTGTGGTCTATATGTTTCACGTCTAATAAGTGTGGACTATATGTTTCACGTCTAATTAGTATGGACTATATTTTTCACGTCCAATTAGTATGGTCTATATGTTTCACTTCTATTTAGTCTGGTCTATATGTTTCACGTCTAATTAGTCTGGTCTATATGTTTCACGTCTAATTAGTCTGGTCTATATGTTTCACGTCTAATTAGTATGGTCTATATGTTTCACGTCTAATTAGTATGGTCTATATGTTTCCCGTCTAATTAGTGTGGTCTATATGTTTCACGTCTAATAAGTGTGGTCTATATGTTTCACGTCTAATTAGTATGGTCTATATGTTTCACGTCTAATTAGTATGGTTTATATGTTTCACGTCTAAATAGTATGGTCTATATGTTTCATGCCTAATTACTAAGATCTACCTATTTAATGTCTAATTACTAAGATCTACCTTTTTGATGTCTAATTATTAAGATCTACCTATTTAATGTCTAATTACTAAGATCTACCTATTTAATGTCTAATTACTAAGATCTATCTTTTTGATGTCTAATTACTAAGATCTACCTATTTAATGTCTAATTACTAAGATCTACCTATTTAATGTCTAATTACTAAGTCGACACCTTAAAGTCATTTTATCTTAAACGATTTTTTATTTTTTCTAAAGGAACTCAAGGGAACATATTAATTTGGTGCCTTTCTTGACGACTTTACATCTAAACATTTACAGCTTGTTTATTTGCAATATCTATTTTTCCGTTTCAGCCGATGACGACGTCGTTGATTGGTGACAACTCCACCGCCAATAGTACCTGGCCCTTGGATCAGGGCAACATTACCCATCGGCCGTACGAGATGGATCCCAACGAAATTTTGGACCTGCAAAAGCGCTTCATTCCCATCATAGTACTCTCGATTCCTGCCCACCTAAGTATTCTAATCATAATCCTTTGTAACAAGAGCCTGCGGAATCAAGCCTTCTTTATGGGAGTTCTCAGTATGACTATCTTTGACCTGTTCCATTACATGGTTGTTCTCCCGATAAACTTTGACCATTATATCAACTGGGGGAAATGGCGTCACGGCAATATTGTCTGTATTGTCTACATAGTCTTTTTAAACAGTAAGCTCTACGTTTCTGCTTTGATGATCCTAGCGTTGTGTGTTGAACGGCTGATGACGAAGCTGCGATCTGTCGCTGTCGTTGGCGAGAGAACATCGTCTATCGTATCTAAGGTGTGTCTTGTGCTTCCCTGGTGTATTGGTATTGTTGGTGGAGTGCTCATCACTCTGATCAAACAGGATGAAATGTCGCGACACCGATATTTGCATGAGCATTATTGTGTGTTCATGGTGGAACAGACCTTCCATATTCCCTATCTTGTAATCATGTACCTGATACCACTCGGCCTACTGGTCCTGGTACCCATAGCTATGATGATGGTTGTTTACAAGTACAAGAAGTCGGACTGGAATCGTTTATCTGCGGAAACTTTGGAACCGGCAGCTGTCAGTTTGCGCATGTCCACTTTGTGTGTTTGGATTGTGAGCATTGTTTATGTTGTCCTGTGCGTACCTGTGACATATTGTTTGACACTACTCGTGTTGTGTGTACGTCGTATAGCCGGCTGCCCAACTATACAGTTATACAGGGATACGCACACAGTCTCTCTCCTTCTTGGGTTCGTGACGCCCTTTTTATGGATCATCACCGTTGAAATCCGCGCCGCTTTGTTGTCATTTAAATTTCGCGTCATAAACATGGTTACACCATCTGAGGGCCAGAAAACAGTCTTGTCCTTTTCCTCACTGCAGCATAAAATCTCTTCGGACGATACAGGTACTGGGCGCTAACTGTCTACGTACCCGTTTGCATAGAGCTGTTTCAAACCAAACTGCCTTTACTTGTATTAAATATCGTGACGCTATGGGAAACACATGTGTTCAAGCTGTCAGAGATATGTATAGCCAGGCTGAACATTAAGTCAGAAATATAAATATTCATATCATATTAATTTTGTAGTCGATCAAATAAAGCCATATTTAAAATAAAGACTTGAACAGTTTTGAGACATTATTGCAGAGAAACGTTGCTGCTCCCTAGCAGTGCATACGCTGTGTACGTCGTGTTCCTTTCATGATAGACTGAGTACATGTCACAATGGCGTAGAAGTAAATGTAAAAGTAAACACTGGGCGGCAAGCAATCAATATCCCCCATTGTATCATTGTAGAAATATACACGCAATACTGCCCATATTATCATTGTATGAATGAAAATTCAATATCGCCAATTGTATCATCGTAGAAATAAACAATCAACATTGCCATTGGTTCATCGTAGAAATAAACATTCAATATCAATCATTGTATCATTATAGAAACAAGAGGCCCAGAGGGCTGGTATCGCTCACCTGGATATCTAAGGAATCATGGCAAAATATTCTCAAAATTAGATCCAAGGGAATATGCTAGACCCAAAGGCCCATCCTTGATTTGTCATGCCCAGCGATTTCATGTATGGTTATGGGATGGGGATCTCAACTGTTTCCAAGCTATGACTCAGAAACTAGGTCCCTAGGGTTGTGGCCAGACCCCAGGATCAATTATAATATCATGACTGCAAGGATGGGGCAGACCCTGGGGTCAATTCTAATAGCATGACTGCATTCGTCTCTTTATGCCCAGCAATTGTATATATAGTTTTAGGTAGGGATCTTAACCGTTTCATAGTTATGACCCAGGGGTTAAGTCTCCAAGGGTGGGGCAGACCCCAAGGCCATCATGGAAGCGTATTTTCATTCATCTCTTTATACTCAGCAATTCTATATACGGTTATAGGGTGGGGATCTCAGCTGTTTCCAAGCTGTGACTAAGAAACTAGGCCCCAATGGGTTCGGTCAGACCCCAGGGTCTATTCTAATATCATGACTGCATTCGTTTCTTTATGCCCAGCATTTGGATATATAGTTTTGGGTGGGGATCTGAACCGTTTCAAAGTCATGTCCCAGGGTCTATGTCTTCAAGGGTGGGGCCAGACCCCAAGGCAATTCTGGAGGCAAATGTGCATTCTTCTTTTTATATTCAGCAATTGTATGCGGTGGGGATCTCAATCATTTCCAAGTGATACACTTTTTTTGGCCCACCTTCTAGCACGGGGGTCAGCCCCACCATTTGTACAATTTTGAATCCCTGCCTCCCATAAATGCTCTGACCAAATATGATTGATATCCACGGCACAGTTCTACAGAAGCAGTCGTTTATAGCAGTATAGCCAAATTGCCCCCTTTTGGCCCGACTCCACAGCACCCTGGGGAGAAGGGGGGATGTCAGCTCCACCATTTGTACAGTTTTGAATCCACACCACCTAGGGATGCTTCCGGTCAAATATGGTTGATATCCATCTCTTAGTTTTACAGAAGAAGTCGTTTGTAGCAATATAGTCAAATTGCCCCCTTTTGGGCCCTGCCCCTCAGCCCCCTTAGGGTCAGCCCCACCGTTTGTACAATTTTGAATCAGCACCACCTAGGGATGCTTCCAGTCAAATTTAGTTAAATTCCAATCAGTGGTTAAGAAGATGAAAGTCGTTTGAAGAAAGTGTTGACGTACGGACGACGGACGGACGCCACGGTATGGCATACGCTCACCTAGGTCCTAAGAAATACTCAATATTATACAATTATGGACTTTTGTGCTGGTGAATATGATGAAAGGGATATTTACCATGGAACTCATGGAGACAAAAAAAAACAAAAAAAAACCAAATATCAGAACCTTGAGGTTTTTTTTCTTCTTGTTGAAGCATATCAATATCTCTTTTTTAGATTCATATCACATCATATTCACCAGCACAAAAGTCCATATCTGTTTTATTACATGCTGTAACAAGAAAATTCAAAAACAAAACCTCAAGGTTCTGATTTGTTTTCTTTTTTTCCCCCATGAGTTTCATGGACGTGACTTGGAACGCTCGTTTTGACTTAGGAAATTCTTTACCGTTGATGGTGTCAAATTCTTGCAAATATCTATTCAACGTGAGAGTGGAATTTTTGTATAGTTCCGAGACATTTACTGGAACGAGCCTCTGTGTAAAAGTTAGCCAGGGTTGAATCCAACAGATTGGCATAATAGCTTTCGAAGACATCGCCAAGGTTATTTTCCTTAAGATAAGCATGGAGGACATCCACTGCGTGTACGGCGGCCTTTTTGTGTAAACATCATCTTTATCTTCGAGAATTTTCGGACAGTTTCAGATGTAACGGAGGCGACGCAGCCATCTTCTGTTGTCATATGACAGATCGCGTTCCGGTCTAACTGCGCATGTGCTACGAGAGGTTGCGGGGAATTTCCATATAGGCTATTTTTAGAAATCGATATTCACCTGATAACCAGTATACATGAGGTTTTGAGGACTGGTCACGTGTAACGGATCGAGCCAATGTGATTGCGAGGAAATTCCACGCAACCTCTCGTAGCACTTGCGCAGTTAGACCGGAACGCGATCTGTCAGATGACAACAGAAGATGGCTGCTGGAGAACGCTTCGCCTCCGTTACATCTGA
This sequence comes from Mizuhopecten yessoensis, assembly GCF_002113885.1. Classification (NCBI taxonomy): domain Eukaryota; kingdom Metazoa; phylum Mollusca; class Bivalvia; order Pectinida; family Pectinidae; genus Mizuhopecten; species Mizuhopecten yessoensis. Next base: position 670,672 of record NW_018406319.1, read on the forward strand.
AAATTTCATAAAACTTCCTCGAAAGGTAAAGATCCTAATATTACCAAAAAGGCCACCGAACATGCAGTGCGTTTCCTCCATGCTTATCTTAAGGATTATAACCTTGACGATGGCTTCGAAAGCTACGATACTGAACTGTTGGATTCAACTCTTGCTAAATTTTACAAAGAGAACCTTGCGTTTTTCTTTTTAAATTTCATTGTTGAAGCATATAATAAAACAGTTATGGGCTTTTGTGATGGTAAATATTATGCGATATGAACCTGAAAAAAAGTGATATAAACCTCGGCTTCTCCTCGGTAAATATCACATTTTCAGGTTCATCCTTCGCCTCGGTCAATATCACTTTTTAAGGTTTATATCGCATCATATTCACCAGTACAAAAGTCCATAATTGTATATTGTATCATTGTAGATATACACACTCAATATTGCCCATTGTATCATTGTATAAATGAATACTTAATACCGCCCATTGATTCGTTGTATAAATAAATACTTAATACCGCCCTTTTTAACATTGTAGAAATACTCACTCAATATGCATTGTATCATAACAGTCATAAACATTCAATATTGCCCATTGTATCATTATAGAATTACACACCCAATATCGCCCATTGTATCATTATAGAAATAAATACTCAATATTGCCCATTGTATCATTATAGAAATAAATACTCAATATTGCCCATTGTATCATTATAGAAATAAATACTCAATACTGCCCATTGTATCATTATAGAAATAAACACTTAATATCACTCGTTCGAGATCTTGAGATTGATATAAAGCAGCATAGCAAATTTAGAAATCCATTCACTTTTACTAAAGTTATCTTGCTCACAAGAAACAAAATAACGCAGGACGCACGGCGCACGACGACAGACGAAGACGGATGAAAATAGGTCACCATGACCTATGGTCAAGTGACCTACAAACAACATATGTCGCCCATTGTAAGTTAGTTAAAACACCCTGGATCGCCTATTATAACGATGTTAAACACGACAAATAACGCCAATTGTAACATAGTTAAACCACTCTATATCGCCCCTTGTGACATAGTTAACACACTCTATATCGCCCCTTGTGACATAGTTAACACACTCTATATCGCCCCTTGTGACATAGTTAACACACTCTATATCGCCCCTTGTGACATAGTTAACACACTCTATATCGCCCCTTGTGACATAGTTAACACACTCTATATCGCCCATTGTGACATAGTTAAAGCACTCCATATCGCCCATTGTGACATAGTTAAAGCACTGTATATCGCCCATTGTGACATAGTTAAAGCACTCTATATCGCCGATTGTGACATAGTTAAACCACTCTATATCGCCCATTGTGACATAGTTAACACACTCTATATCGCCCCTTGTGACATAGTTAACACACTCTATATCGCCCATTGTGACATAGTTAACACACTCTATATCGCCCATTGTGACCTAGTTAAAGCACTATATATCGCCCATTGCGACATAGTTAAAGCACTCTATATCGCCCATTGTGCCATAGTTAAACCACTCTATATCGCCCATTGTGACATAGTTAAAGCCACCATTCACCGCCCATTGTGACATAGTTAAAGCACTGTATATCGCCCATTGTGACATAGTTAAAGCACTATATATCGCCCATTGTGACATAGTCAAAACACTAGATATCGCCCATTGTGACATAGTTAAAGCACTGTATATCGCCCATTGTGACATAGTTAAAGCACTGTATATCGCCCATTGTGACATAGTTAAAGCACTCTATATCGCCCATTGTGATATAGTTAAAGCACTATATATCGCCCATTGTGACATAGTTAAAGCACTATATATCGCCCATTGTGACATAGTCAAAACACTATATATCGCCCATTGTGACATAGTTAAAGCACTATATATCGCCCATTGTGACATAGTTAAAGCAACCATATATCGCTCGTTTTGAGATAGTTAAAACCACCCTTCACCGCCCATTATACATGATAGAAACCTGCAAAAATCCGTTTATCTTAAGTAAAACTGAATCTTCATTTAATAAGCTTTTAAATCTGAAAAATGTTAAAAGCTTTATCTTTATTCTTAACAGAAAGTATTGCAAGTATATGCAGGGAATGAAAATTAATATCAAATATAATTAATATAATTATGTCACTTGTGAAAAATACATGTAACTCAAAAATAGACAAATTGTTTTTGGGTTTTTCTTTTATAATATAGAGCATATATTTCAAGAGTTTGACCGAGTTCGAACCTCAAGCGAGTCTATTGAAGCTGTTTGTCTCACCAGCAGGACATATATAAATTGTTGTCGCCCATTGAATACATAACAGATAACACAGGACTAAGAGAGTACCAATAGGATATGTTTTAACTATTTTCTATCTTATATATTTGTAAATGAAAAACACAAATGTGTTGTTTTTTTACATTCCCATGACGAGACGATGATAGTATAGAACTACAAATATAAATATACAAGCAATGGGTATAGTGTTGTCCGTTCTATGACAGCTCACCTTTGTGAGGACGCTAAATTATCCATTTGTCCGATCAGACGGATATGTCCGACACATTTCGAAGGAATACTTTGTGCAGACACTTATGAAGCTTCTAATCGTATGGAGATGGATGCGTGTAGATTTGCATACGGTATTTCATTTTCCAAACAAACGTAACCACTGTGATCTCTGATTGACTGAAACATATCGGGCTATAATTTCTGTTCTCTTCTATAAAAGTGCTTCATCGTGGAGGTGCATATACGTCGTTGAAATTTTAACTAAAAGAAATTTGGTATTTTTTTACATCCATGTCCGTTGCTCCACGTGGCACCAAAATAAACCCAAACTGGTGTTAAATTACGTATCTAAACTATGCAACATGTTAAGAAAACCGGGAGGCCGAAGTTCAGACATCTTGAATAACTATTCGTTCGATTTAGGTGGTATTTATAACACCTAGATATAGAAACAATTTCCAGTGTCACCAATGTAAGCCGGGTTACAATGGTAGCTTGTCTCTGACACCATATTGATACTAGTGCATGGCGTTTTTTCACATATTTCACAGAATTATGAAAGAAAATTGCGTTTAGAATATGGCCATTACATATAGGTTCGTTTTAATAAAAACGCGAAAACAAGTGACAGTGAACACGAGAGAGTTGATAAATTAGGTAAATGTATGTACATATATAATGTGCCATATCGGTAGGCAACAGCACAGGACGGAACCAACACTGGTCAACATGTCTTCCACTACTACGGTAAAACGTTTATTCTTGTATACTTAAAACATCATTCATGATTATTCTTAACTTTGGATGTTAGTTATGATACACTTGTACCCATCTTTGTTTGTGTATGACAAGAAAAATACAATGCGTTTCGGACTTCGAATTGCAAACGAATTGTATAACCTGAACATATGAATGTGGTAAGTCATTCAAGAAAAGGTTAAATTCCAACATAAAAGTGAGCTGTAGAAGTCTCTGTCTCTGTGTTTGTAACGCTTGGTGTGACTGCACTGAGTTGTGCATGTCTGTAATGTTTGATAAACCTTTACAGTGATGTACATGTATATCCTGGTTGTGGACCATTTATAGAGTGCTATAAGCGTATAATGGTTGCCCATCTGACACACAGTACTGTATATGTCTATAATTAATAATAATTATACATAGTATTATCTAATGTTTTATAGTTATATATCGTGATTTAAGTGTATATAATATTTTATAACTATTTACCTTTTGTATATTGTAATAACGTAATGTTGTACATATGTTGTTTTATATGTCTATTATGTTTCTTAAATTGTGTTTTTCGTGTCAATAACAATTTATGATCCTCTACGTGTTGTATAATATAATTACACAATGTGGTATATATATAGCCATGTCTATATTATTCCATATATTGTGTTTTACGTATCTGTGATAACAAAAATAAAAATATTTATGTGTTGCATACAGAACACTATAAGTTCATACCATTATCTATATGATATATCAAAGTTTTACTTTATACACAAACGATGTACGTATTGTGTATAAAGTAAAATTTTGATATAACATATTTCCAAACTGATGAATCGTATTGATTAAATTAAATCTTGTATTGTGTTTAACGTGTCTATAATATTCCATAATCAATCCTCGATGTGCTGTATGATATAATCACATAATACTATAAAGTTATATTTTTTTGTTTAAGTTACATAATGCCGTATATATTATACTGAATGTCAATAATACATGTATTTCATACAGTGTGTTTTACGCGTCTATAATATTTCTTCATTTTATGAGTTATATTGATCGTTTTAAAATTTTAGAGTTTATCAGCTTAACGTTTACAAGGGCCACATATTGAAGTTAATCAAAGGCAAAACATCGGAAATTCCTGTAAAAAATTAGTCTTCACCAATGAGAAAAGTCATCAAATTTTAGAAACAAGATTAACTGTTTCGCTAAATATTATAAAAAATTGTCATGATACATCATCTATAACTTTTGTTGTGTGGTTTAAGAGGATTATTTCAAATATGAAAAATATATTTGTTTCCTTGTTTGGTATTACACAAAAGCCCTCCTTCATCCTCGGAATACCTGTCACGTTAGCATCACCTTTTTTAGAAAGAACAACGAAAACTATGAATGGCTTGAACAACAGTGGGCAGTACTGTAGTCAAGCATGTTTGGGTTGACATATCACAAAGTAACAGAAATGATCACATGTCACAAAATAATAATGTTATGAAAGTCAGAGACAGTGAATGATTAATTCCATAAAGGCTTAACTTCTTTGGTATATTCTTGTCCCTAATTGACGCCTCTTCATCTTTGGGGTTATACTCAAGTGTACATAATAATTAACCAAGAGTCCCGTGACAGGGATGTCATTTTATTTTGGCGACACCATTTATAAAGTTACGGAGGAACAAATTTATAACAATGATATATGTTCAGGGCATTTTTTCTGTCGTAAGTATGACTATCTGGAGGAATTAGGTTAATACAATATGACAACGAAGCACACATTATTACCCAGGTGTTGCTTCCGTTACCTTTACCATTGGACTATTTGCCAGTACTTCAGTGCACATAACTCCTCAACATCTAAAATGAAATAAGTTTTATCAAAATGAAATATGTTCCTACATTTTACAAAAACAGATATAAACAAAATCCGATTCTAAATCAGAATCAATGAAACTAGGTCAAAATATAAACAATGGAAATATTCATATAGAAAGATTTGAAGCAAGGAATATTTGTTTTAATTATTGGGGAAATGAATCTGAAAAGCACTTGTATACTTGTGGAACCAGAGTACCAATTAACAAAAATTAACTCGAACAACCCTTGTATCAAACCTACAGTCAGGCATCACAACATACTACTACATAGTTAACCACAAAGGTAAACTGCGATAAATAGCCAAAAGAACTAAAAAGGAATCGTGAGAAATCCTTCATTACCCATCGACAGAAAATTGTCGATACAGTTTGTCATACGGATTGGTCAAATTAAGAAACAGCAAGGACATTAAAAGGCAAATCAAACATGAAACGTCATTTGCCAGCATAAACTTGCTTGCTATATAGCTTCACCTACTAATTCAAATATGAAAAGAAACTTTCCTCTTACAAACAAGTTATAAATGAAAAAGTCGTTCAATTGTTGTGAAAGGAAAGGAAAGTTAACAAGCATACTGACTATTGCTAAAGCAATACATGTCCCCTACCGGCTCCCGCTAGCATTACACTGTAATGATTTATAATATTATGGTCCTTTGTGATTGTGTGAAGTTTGATAAAAATCCATCATGGAATGAAGCCGCTGGAGCGCTGACAATGAAATTTCTAAAATTGTGACGGTGACTTTGATCAAACAACCCTGAAATTCCAATTGTCCGTAATATTATGGTCCTTTGTAATTGTGTGAATTTTGATCAAAATCCCTCAAGGAAAAAAGCTGCTAGAGCGCTAACAAGGATTTTCTAACAAGAAGACCAGAGGGCCTGTATCGCTCACTTGGAAACGTTAGCAAAATTGAAGTTATAATAGCCAGATATTCCTGGACGTGTACATGTAAAGACATGGTAAGTCAGGGGTTATATTTATATGCAATTGGACAAAATTCCGTCATTCCTAAAGTAAATGGGGGATTTCGAAGAATTTGCTATGTTTCCTATATAGGGCCCGCCCCTCTGCCCCCAAATATAGACATACTCCTGTCATTCCTACAGAAGAAGAATATTAAAGCTATTCCTCTATATCCCTTATTTGGCCCCGCCTCTCTGCCCCAAGGGGATAAGACCCACCGTTTATACAGAATTGGTTCCCCTTCACCCAAGGGGGTTCATCCAAAATTTAATCAAAATCCTGTCATTCCTACAGAGGAAGAAGGACTTTGGAGAATTTGGTATGTTTCCCCTATTGGGCCCACTCTCCTCTGCCCTCGGGGGAGGGGGNACCCATACGTTAGAAGAAAGATTGTAAAGGTTTTACCTCTATTTCCCCTATTCGGTCCCGCACCTCTGCTCCCAGGAGGGCCAACCCCACCATTTATACAAAATTGAGTCCTCTTGGTCCAGGGATGCTCCAGAGCAAATTTAGATATAATCCCTCAATACCTACGGTAGAAGAAGGATTTTAAAGGTTTTACCTCTATTTCCCCCTATTGGGCCGCGCCCTTCTGTCCCAAGGGTTGCCAAACCCACATTTATACAAAATTGAGTCACCTTGGCCCATGGATGCTCCAGACCAAATTTAGTCAAATTCTACTTGGCCGTTTAAGACGAGTAGCGTTTGCAATGAAAAGTTGACGGACGCACGGTCGACGGACGCTGTGGTATGGCATAATCTCATCATGGTCCTTCGGATCAGGTGAGCTAAAAAATAGTAACGGTGACTTTGACCTTAACCCAACAACCCTGAACTCAAACTTGTAATTATGTGGAGTTTAATCAAAATCCCTCAAGGAATAAAGTCGATAGAGCGCTGACAAGTATTTTCTAAAAATAATAACGGTGACCTTGACCCGACAACCCTGAAATTCGAACATTACCGAGATATTCTGATCCTTTGTAATTGTGTGAAGTTTGATCAAAATCCCTCTAAGAATAAAGCCGCTAGAGCGCTGACAAAGATTTTCTAAAAATTGTAACGGTGATCTTGACCTTGACCCACCAACTCGTGTTATATATGTGTTATGACCAAAACATGTTTTACCATTCCAGACAATGACAGCACCATTGTTTGTCTACAACACCACCGCCAACAGTACCTGGGTAGAATACGATGTGGAGTATGAAATGGCCCCAAACAGAATCATGGAGATACAAGCGCGCTTCATTCCTATCATCCTCGTAGCTATTCCTGCCAACCTAGGCATTATTGCAATAATCCTGAGTACCAAGACCTTGAGGACTAAAGCCTTCTTCCTGGGCGTTCTCAGCATCAGTGTGTTCGACCTGTGTAATGGCATGTTTGTGCTTCCGATGTCTCTGGAACATCAACTTCACTGGAATGAATGGCCCCATGGCGAGAGTGTGTGTATCATTTTCCAAGTCATAGCTATCAGTAAAACCTATATGTCTGCTCTAATGACCACCGTGCTGTGTTTTGAACGTCTGCTGGCAAAACTACAATCAGTTGCAACTATTGATGGACAAAAGGTAACGACGTTGTCAAGGGTTCTGATAGCGCTTCCTTGGTGTATTGGTATTCTGGTATGTGTGCCTCTCATTATGATGAATCGGGAGGATATGTCGAACCACTTCACACACGATGAATATTGTTTGTTCGTGCTGGAGAATGATTTTCACCTTTCCATACTTGTCATGTACCTGATACCACTCGGCCTACTGGTCCTGGTACCCATAGCTATGATGGTAGTTTACAAGTACAAGAAGTCGGACTGGAATCGTTTATCTGCGGAAACTGTCGAACCGGAAGCTGTCAGTCTGTACATGTCCACTCTGTGCGCGTGGATTGTCAGCCTTGTTTATGTTGCCAAATACGTTCCGTTGACAGTTGTGATAACTCTTTTCATAATGTGTGCACGTGGCAATAGCGAATGTCCATTGCACTCTACTTATGAGAATGCACACACCATCTCTCTCTTATCGAGTGCCGTGACGCCGTTTTTGTGGATCATCACCGTTGAAATTCGTGCGATTTTGACATCGTTAATAGCTCGCATAAATAAAAGATTAATAGGAACTGTGACACCACCTGACGGACAAATGAACACTCTGTCTTTCAGGTCACTCCAGAACAAAGCATCATCGGACGACACTGTTACTTTATCCTAGTCACAAAATGTTACGAAGTTTCCATCAGTTTGTACCTCATTTGTATAGTTAGCAGTCGATGAAACACATAGACATGTCGGTTAATCATGTATAGGCGTACTTGATAAAATGAGAATGTTAATGACCTAGGGCGGCGAAGATGGCTTCATTGCTTACAAACTATACGTTACAACACCAGGCAGAAACCCATGTAGGCGTATTGGTGTCTTATACGTTACAACACCAGGCAGAAACTCATGTAGGTGTATTTGTGACTTATACGTTACAACACCAGGCAGAAACCTATGTAGGTGTTTTTGTGACTTATACGTTACAACACCAGGCAGATACCTATGTAGGCGTATTTGTGACTTATACGTTACAACACCAGGCAGAATCCCCTGTAGGCGTATTGGTGTCTTATACGTTACAACACCAGGCAGAAACCCATGTAGGTGTATTGGTGTCTTATAATTATTCCACCAATGGCATTTAAGTCTGTAAAATTGTACGAACATAACATTTGAAAATCTGTACGAAATTCGGTTGAAAAGGGATTTGAAAATGCGTTCTCTAGAAGAAAAGAAGCACGTTCTCACAGTTTACATAAGATCTAATTCACGATTCAGAATATTTCATAAATCTATTTGCGGACGACATGTATCTTTTACATTATCCATTGTTTAATCCTTTGAAACAGACTTAAACATTTTGGAGGATTTAGTATTAGGTCTCAAACTAAGCTACATTCAGACAGTATGCACAGCCTTCAGGCAAGAAGGGTGTGTGTGTATGTTGGAACTTCGACCAGAATATTTTTTATCGAATCACCTGGGTGATTTGAAACTTCCAGGAAAAGAAATACATTTGACAAAAGAAAACATTTGAGGATAATTGAAATAAGAAGTTTGAAGTCAATTAAGAATTTCTTGAAATTGGTCTTTCAGAAATCTTACCAAACATAGGAAGAGTATCTACTATGTGAACTATGAACTCTAGCATTGTCTACTGCTATCCAGATATTCATTGTTTTCCTTACCCACCTGCATATACTATTATATTTACATTTCCACTGCACAGAGCCTAGATGTTTCTACTGGACCCAGATGTATGTTATTTCTGCATAACATACCTTGGGCCATTGTGACGTCGCTACGCTTATGACGTCATAACTGTAACGTTGGAAATTGCTTCACTGTCAACTGGTGGCTGTTGTCTGTATGGATTTACCCTGACGTTGAAACGTGTTCAGGCCAATATACGTTGACAATATTACAATATTACAATATATATATATTAAGTATAACTAAAAACAAATATCATATATTCCTCAAATCACACAGTATATAAACAAACAATAGTGTTTTGGCGTTGATAAAATATCAAAATGGTAAAAGAAGAATTATCAGATTTTGTTGGATGACATTGATTAAAAGCATGGACATTAAAAAAAAAGGCCGTTCAATAGTTTTATTTACATTCTCGATATTATTTATGATGACCTTAATATAGATATTCCCTTATATTTTCGTTATTAAAGTGTTGGTGTCGTCAGCGAAAACAAATTTCCTGGAACAGCCTACCGTCATCAGAAGGTATTATTTTAACAGATTCTAATATAAATCGAGGTTGGAGGAGAAGCTTCGAAATGACACTAATACAATTGTGTTTATACCTCTATGAACACAGTTTCTTCTGGTAATGCTTATAAAAAGGAACTTGCTGTGGAAATGTAGATATATTGATATGATTTTTTTAGATTACTATGGCGTTAAATCGCTACCAAGACTTTGGTAAGAAGATTTGAGGAATGCCTACTATTCTGTGTGGATAAACAAATAATCTTAATATCCTTATACTTGAATCAAACCTCGGGTTAGACAACCAAGATTATCATCTATATACTACTTTACACCACCTACCGGTAGCATGATAAATTCATTATCATGGGTTGTCAGTACGAAAATACTCAAAAAGAGGTTGATAGCGACTTGAGAACAATTTTAGAACAACTTGAGAACGGATTTTCCCGGTATTTGGGAACGTATTTTCTCAACAAAAAATAAAAAATCTCCTTCCGCCAGGTGAGGTCCTAAACCAGAAGCAGCATTCACACAAAAGTGATCCGCGTAAGAAAATAGTCCGTCATAAACAAATCAATATAAATCAATACCAAAATATATTGTGAGGATAACAACACCACTGTTTAAGCGTAAATGTGCATATAGAAAAGCCAATGACAATAGGATGGTTTTCAAAATATTTTTCTACACGGTTTTAAGGTTTTTTGTATTCTTCTGCGTAAATCTTCTATTTGTTTACGTTGAATTTGCAATCGATGATCATTGACCTTAGAAGTCATTTGGGAAAAAAATGGTGCTTATATAAGGTAGTAGTATATAGATGATAAACAGTTTATTTAGTTATTTTTTTAGTTATTTAATTCGTATCAAACTTATACATAGGTTGTTACCGACTACGGTAAAATATAATCCTGTAGATAGTGGTACCTATTTATACTTGCTTGTGAATTGTGATTCTCTGAAACGTGGAAGTGTACATGTATTTATCATCAAGTTTTATGATCTTCTCATTCATCTCAATAAGTTTATTTTGCGCGTGTTTCACACTATCGACTGTGTCAGATACGGATAGTGGAATTAGTGGAACAACTAAATGTGGTAATGATATTTCATATATCGGGGATAGATTAAGTGTGATGCTGTATATATATATGCTTTTGTTATGTGCTTCAAAACGATCACAATAACCGCTTCGTAAATCTAATAGGCTATCAGAAAGTGAGAAACTTTAGCTTTTTACCAAGAACACTATTACAATATTAAAATTAGGTGCTTTACATCAAGCTATTACAAAATTAGACACCTTTGTTTTTCACTAATTACATTATTCACTAAATAAAAAACCTGTGCTTCAAACTTAGTTCACTATTACAAAATTATGAAAACTTTTTTTTACAAGAAAGTACAATATTACATAATCAGAAACAGGTGCTTCAAACGTAGTACACCAGTACAATATTAGAATTCTGTGTTTTTAATCTAGCACACTATTACACTATCAGAGTGATTCGGTTTACACCAAGAACACCATTAGGAAAATAGAAACAGGTGCTTCAAATTAAACCTACTACATAATTACATGAATAAATTTTATCAAATAATGTCAAACTCTGAGTAGATTAATAAGGTCAATTAATCAGGTCGGCGTCCATACGTATACGATGAGTTACGAAGTCAATATACATATATATTGTAGCACCTATCGGGCGTCGGACAGCTCCATATCACAACTAGCAACGGGAACAGGACTGACCGAAATGTCTACCACCGATCTGGCAAGTTTTTAATTTCGTTTGGTTAACAAATTGTGAATTATCTCGAAATAAGTAGATAGTTTTGAGGGTAATCCTCCAAATGAATTTATTTATTGTTTAAGCAATGTCAAAATACAATAATCTGAATCATGTTCAAATCGATTAAATATATTTTTTATTTGAAAAGTGAATTCAATAAAACTGCTCGGTTAAACTGAAAAACATTGACCGATCAGAGGGCTCATTTTAAATGTTGTATTATAATTCAAATGGTTGTGGTACAAGTATCTCTGTTAACTCATACGTGAATGTGTTGTGTTATGCCTGTTTATATTATGTTTTTACGTGTTTATGTTGTGGTATACGTGTCTATGTTGTGTTATACGTGTCTATTTTGTGTTATACGTGTCTATGTTACGTTATACGTGTCTATGTTATGTTATACGTGTCTATGTTACGTTATACGTGTCTATGTTACGTTATACGTGTCTATGTTACGTTATACGTGTCTATGTTACGTTATACGTGTCTATGTTACGTTATACGTGTCTATGTTACGTTATACGTGTCTATGTTACGTTATACGTGTCTATGTTACGTTATACGTGTCTATGTTACGTTATACGTGTCTATGTTACGTTATACGTGTCTATGTTACGTTATACGTGTCTATGTTACGTTATACGTGTCTATGTTACGTTATACGTGTCTATGTTACGTTATACGTGTCTATGTTACGTTATACGTGTCTATGTTACGTTATACGTGTCTATGTTACGTTATACGTGTCTATGTTACGTTATACGTGTCTATGTTACGTTATACGTGTCTATGTTACGTTATACGTGTCTATGTTACGTTATACGTGTCTATGTTACGTTATACGTGTCTATGTTACGTTATACGTGTCTATGTTACGTTATACGTGTCTATGTTACGTTATACGTGTCTATGTTACGTTATACGTGTCTATGTTACGTTATACGTGTCTATGTTACGTTATACGTGTCTATGTTACGTTATACGTGTCTATGTTACGTTATACGTGTCTATGTTACGTTATACGTGTCTATGTTACGTTATACGTGTCTATGTTACGTTATACGTGTCTATGTTACGTTATACGTGTCTATGTTACGTTATACGTGTCTATGTTACGTTATACGTGTCTATGTTACGTTATACGTGTCTATGTTACGTTATACGTGTCTATGTTACGTTATACGTGTCTATGTTACGTTATACGTGTCTATGTTACGTTATACGTGTCTATGTTACGTTATACGTGTCTATGTTACGTTATACGTGTCTATGTTACGTTATACGTGTCTATGTTACGTTATACGTGTCTATGTTACGTTATACGTGTCTATGTTACGTTATACGTGTCTATGTTACGTTATACGTGTCTATGTTACGTTATACGTGTCTATGTTACGTTATACGTGTCTATGTTACGTTATACGTGTCTATGTTACGTTATACGTGTCTATGTTACGTTATACGTGTCTATGTTACGTTATACGTGTCTATGTTACGTTATACGTGTCTATGTTACGTTATACGTGTCTATGTTACGTTATACGTGTCTATGTTACGTTATACGTGTCTATGTTACGTTATACGTGTCTATGTTACGTTATACGTGTCTATGTTACGTTATACGTGTCTATGTTACGTTATACGTGTCTATGTTACGTTATACGTGTCTATGTTACGTTATACGTGTCTATGTTACGTTATACGTGTCTATGTTACGTTATACGTGTCTATGTTACGTTATACGTGTCTATGTTACGTTATACGTGTCTATGTTACGTTATACGTGTCTATGTTACGTTATACGTGTCTATGTTACGTTATACGTGTCTATGTTACGTTATACGTGTCTATGTTACGTTATACGTGTCTATGTTACGTTATACGTGTCTATGTTACGTTATACGTGTCTATGTTACGTTATACGTGTCTATGTTACGTTATACGTGTCTATGTTACGTTATACGTGTCTATGTTACGTTATACGTGTCTATGTTACGTTATACGTGTCTATGTTACGTTATACGTGTCTATGTTACGTTATACGTGTCTATGTTACGTTATACGTGTCTATGTTACGTTATACGTGTCTATGTTACGTTATACGTGTCTATGTTACGTTATACGTGTCTATGTTACGTTATACGTGTCTATGTTACGTTATACGTGTCTATGTTACGTTATACGTGTCTATGTTACGTTATACGTGTCTATGTTACGTTATACGTGTCTATGTTACGTTATACGTGTCTATGTTACGTTATACGTGTCTATGTTACGTTATACGTGTCTATGTTACGTTATACGTGTCTATGTTACGTTATACGTGTCTGTGTTACGTTATACGTGTGTATGTTACGTTATATGTGTGTATGTTACGTTATACGTGTCTATGTTACGTTATACGTGTGTATGTTACGTTATACGTGTCTATGTTACGTTATATGTGTGTATGTTACGTTATATGTGTGTATGTTATGTTATGCGTGTCTATGTTACGTTATACGTGTGTATGTTACGTTATACGTGTCTATGTTACGTTATATGTGTCTATGATGTTTAGCCGCTTGCTACGAAATTCATCAAAACAGTATTACTTTCCTTTATAGTTTTTACCTTTGTGCATTATGTCTTTCAATTGGGCTATTCTTTTACATTGTACATTTACAAATCTGTACTATTCTATAAAACCGTAAGTTGTAGCGTTAAGTACATGTATATCATTTCTGTGCAACTAAAATATTTCAACTTCAGAAGGCAAAGGACAGCATTTGATACATGTGTATATTGCTCTTTTACCGTTTCAGCCGATGACGACGTCGATGTTTGGTTACAATACCACCGTCAATAGTACTTGGACAGTGGAACCACGTAATTGGAGCCGTTGGGCGAACGAGGATAGTTTCGCGAAGGAGATGAAAGCGCGCTTTATCCCTATCATCCTAGTAGCTGTTCCCGCCAACCTAGGCATTATTGCGATAATCCTTAGTAACAAGAGATTGAGGACACATGCCTTCTTCTTGGGCATTCTCAGCATCAGTGTATTTGATCTGTGCCATGGCGTGTTTGTGATCCCGATGGGTCTGGAGCACATGGTAAGTTGGTCTGAATGGCGCCATGGTGATAATGTATGTATTGCCTTCCAAGTCATACAAATCAGTAGGACATTGCTATCTTCTCTGATGACGGTAGTCATGTGTGCCGAACGCCTGCTAGTCAAGCTACAGTCTGTTTCTGCCATTAGCGAGAAAATGGTTTCTACCGTGTCTAGGGTGTTGATAGCTCTTCCTTGGTGCATCGGCTCGTTGGTGTGTGCTCCCGTTATAGTGCTTAGCCGGAAAGACCTTTCGCATCACTTCCAGCATGACAATTATTGTGTGTTTGTGCTTGAAAAGGACTCTGCTGTCCCCATATTCGTCACTATGTTCCTCTTGCCGATGTGTCTGCTGATTTTGGTACCCATAGCTACGGTGATAGTATACAAATACAAGAAGTTACACTTTACTCGTGTATTTGCAGGAGCTGTGGAACCGGAAGTTGTCAGATTACAACTGTCCACTGTTAGTGTGTGGATTGTCAGTTTTGTTTATTTTGCTCTCTTCGTTCCTTTGGCGACTGTGATAACACTTTTTGTGATGTGTTTACATGACCTAATCAAATGCCCAAACAATGCAACATACTTTAACGTGTACACCATCTCCATGTTACCGAGTGCTGTGACGCCATTTTTATGGATCATTACCGTTGAAATTCGTGCGTATTTGGCAACACTAAAAGCGTCCATTATAGGACTGATTGCCCCAACTGATGGACGAAAAAGTGTGTTTTCTTTCTCTTCACTTCGAAACAAAATGTCATCTGATGACACTGTTATTTTGTCCTAATAACAGCTAATGTAGACAGACGACGAGATCGTTTGTCTGTATAATAATCGAAGCGTTATAGATTTGTTATAACTCGTAATTTTGGACTGCTAGGTTAGAGAGTAGAGCACGTTGATGCAACATATCTTCATTAAGCTGTCTCGAGAAATATGTAGAAATAAAATATGTCCTTTCCTTATAGAATAAGTGTGATGCTCACCGGAGAGGAAATAGAGGAAATTCAGGTCGCAATCTTATATTGTAATTATTGTAATGAACAGTACATTTAAAACGATTTAATATCACGTTTAAAAATATTTTAGTTTTAAAGATACATTTGTATATTAAAGTGTTATTAATGTTGTTGCAATGTGTTACATTGTATTGTATTGTGTTATGTTGGGTTGTATGGTGTTGTATATTGTTGTCATGTTTTACATTGTATTGTATTGTGTTATGTTGGGAGGTATTGTATTGTATAGTGTTGTAATGTGGTACATTGTATTGTATTGTGTTATGTTGGGTTGTATGGTGTTGTATATTGTTGTAATGTGGTACATTGTATTGTATTGTGTTATGTTGGGTGGTATTGTATTGTATAGTGTTGTAATGTATTACATTGTATTGTAGTGTGTTATGTTGGGTTGTATCGTGTTGTATATTGTTGTAATGTGTTACATTGTATTGTAGTGTGTTATGTTGGGTGGTATTGTATTTTATAGTGTTTTAATATGTTACATTGTATTGTAGTGTGTTATG
Source organism: Mizuhopecten yessoensis (assembly GCF_002113885.1). Classification (NCBI taxonomy): domain Eukaryota; kingdom Metazoa; phylum Mollusca; class Bivalvia; order Pectinida; family Pectinidae; genus Mizuhopecten; species Mizuhopecten yessoensis. Next base: position 686,981 of record NW_018406319.1, read on the forward strand.
TTGGGTTGTATCGTGTTGTATATTGTTGTAATGTGTTACATTGTATTGTATTGTGTTATGTTGGGTGGTATTGTATTGTATAGTGTTGTAATGTGTTACATTGTATTGTAGTGTGTTATGTTGGGTTGTATCGTGTTGTATATTGTTGTAATGTGTTACATTGTATTGTAGTGTGTTATGTTGGGTGGTATTGTATTGTATAGTGTTGTAATATGTTACATTTTATTGCACTGTGTTATGTTGGGTGATATTGTATTGTATATTGTTGTAATGTGTTACATTGTATCGTATGGCGTTTTATTGTGGTACATTGTATTGCATCCTCGACATTCCAGGGTAAAGCTCACTTTCGCTGTGAAGAGAGCTGAAGTGAGCGAGAGAGCTGAAGTGAGCGTAATTTCCCGGTAGCGAAGATGATTGTATCGTGTTATTTTGGGTGGCATTGTATTGTATATCGTGTATTGCATCGTTATCATTTATATTCTATTATGTTGTATTGACTTTTGCTGAGTTTTCTATGTGAATGACACAGCTTTGCAGGCCGAACAAAACATAATACGCTGGTGCGCAATATAGTATTTACCTGCCGAGCTATGTCATTCATAAACCCATATCAACAAAGTTCAATGCTTCAGTAGGTCTATTGTATGTTTTTCCAATAGATAGAACAGCCATCTTCAGTGGAGGATTAGTGGTATATAACGTCACAAATATGACGTTATAAGTGATGACGTCAACTCGTGGGTCATGGCGTCTACAGTCTACTGAATGTCATCCGAAATTGGAAGGGCTATAGTGTAGCAGTGCCATCGAGTTATAAATACAATGTATTACGCTGAATTGTCTTGTTTTGTATGGTATTGAATTGTATTCTTATGTGTTGCTCTGCGTCGTATTGAGTTGTGTGTTATTTTGTCGTTCTGGTTTGTGTTTGATAGTTTTGAGTTTTATTATATATATCCCAGGTTAATCTTACTATAGGGATACAGTTTTATATAACATAGTAAAATATGATGCTTTGATGAAAAACGAAAGGTGTAAATAAACAAAGCGTATATCAAGTCGCCATTTTTAGAAAACGTACCGAATGGTAATGACAATTCGTTTCGTATTTAACACCCTATTTGTATTTTGAATTTTTAACCAACCCAAAACAGCGCAAACAGGACGATGCAAATCTGAAAACCAACCTAATCGATAATCTTATTTGCATTAATTAACCCATTAACGTTGGGTTGATATGAGAACATATCAATATGGTATATGTTACATTCTTATCGTATCAATGGCGTTTTATCTGCTGGCGTTGACTAGACCTGGGCGTCAGTGCCGGTATCTGTGAAGATAGACGTCGACAATTATAATCACAAATATCAAGTAATACCAAAGTTTTGCTTTATAAACAAACAATGTACATATTAAACGTGTCGCAATGTTTCAAGACCGACTGGTCCCTTTGTCAAGCTATGACTGAGTGAGACCGACTGGTCCCTTTGTCAAGCTATGACTGAGTGAGACCGACTGGTCCCTTTGTCAAGCTATGACTGAGTGAGACCGACTGGTCCCTTTGTCAAGCTATGACTGAGTGAGACCGACTGGCCCCTTTGTCAAGGTATGACTGAGTGAGACCCACTGGTCCCTTTGTCAAGTTATGACTGTGTGAGACCGACTGGTCCCTTTGTGAAATTATGACTGAGTGAGACCGACTGGTCCCTTTGTGAAGTTATGACTGAGTGAGACCGACTGGTCCCTTTGTCAAGTTATGACTGTGTGAGACCGACTGGCCCCTTTGTCAAGGTATGACTGAGTGAGACCCACTGGTCCCTTTGTCAAGTTATGACTGTGTGAGACCGACTGGTCCCTTTGTGAAATTATGACTGAGTGAGACCGACTGGTCCCTTTGTGAAGTTATGACTGAGTGAGACCGACTGGTCCCTTTGTCAAGTTATGACTGTGTGAGACCGACTGGCCCCTTTGTCAAGGTATGACTGAGTGAGACCCACTGGTCCCTTTGTCAAGTTATGACTGTGTGAGACCGACTGGTCCCTTTGTGAAATTATGACTGAGTGAGACCGACTGGTACCTTTGTGAAGTTATGACTGAGTGAGACCAACTGGTCCCTTTGTCAAGTTATGACTGTGTGAGACCGACTGGTCCCTTTGTCAAGTTATGACTGAGTGAGACCGACTGGTCCCTTTGTCAAGCTATGACTGTGTGAGACCGACTGGTCCCTTTGTCAAGTTATGACTGAGTGAGACCGACTGGTCCCTTTGTCAACTTATGGCTGAGTGAGACCGACTGGTCCCTTTGTCAAGTTATGGCTGAGTGAGACCGACTGGTCCCTTTGTCAAGGTATGGCTGAGTGAGCTATTTGTATTGCTTACCTGTACACGCCTATCGATAGAGAGCGTATAGCAATGTTTCGAATAGGTTACTGGTAGGGTGTACCCCCTCTCCCGTCATGTCAGTATCGGGTTATATAGATGACTCCGCTAGTGTCCCCCTCGTCTCTGTTCATGTTTTGAGATTTGATTTAAACATATTTTATTGCAGAAATTTGCAAATGGATTA
>NW_018406320.1:0-291 GCF_002113885.1 Mizuhopecten yessoensis
CACGTTGTACAGTAGTAGAGTTCATTTACGTTGTGTGTTTATATAACACACTGTACAGTAGGAGAGTTCATTTAAATTGTGTGTTTCTATAACACGTTGTACAGTAGTAGATTACATTTACGTTGTGTGTTTATATAACACGTTGTACAGTAGTAGAGTTCATTTACGTTGTGTGTTTATACATGAGGTTGTACAGTAGGAGAGTTCATTAAAGTTGTGTGGTTATATAACACGTTGAACAGTAGTAGAGTTCATTAACGTTGTGTGTTTATATAACACGTTGCACAGTAG
>NW_018406320.1:2948-6445 GCF_002113885.1 Mizuhopecten yessoensis
AGGAGAGCTCATTTACGTTGCGTGTTTATATAACGTTTTGTACAAAAGGAGAGTTCATTAAAGTTGTGTGTTTATATAACACGTTGTACCGTAGTAGAGTTCATTAACGTTATGTGTTTATATAACACGTTGTACAATAGGAGAGTTCATTAAAGTTGTGTGTTTATATGACATGTTGTACAATAGGATAGTTCATTTACGTTGTGTGTTCATATAACATATTGTAAAAAAGGAGAGTTCATTTACGTTGTGTGTTTATATAACGCTTTGTACAAAAGGAGAGTTCATTAAAGTTGTGGGTTTATATAACACGTTGTACAGTAGGAGAGTTCATTAACGTGGTGTGTTTATATATGAGGTTGTACAGTAGGAGAGTTTATTAAAGTTGTGTGTTTATATAACACGTTGTGCAGTAGGAGAGTTAATTTACGTTGTGTGTTTATATAACACGTTGTACAGTAGGAGAGTTCATTAATGTTGTGTATTTATATAACACGTTGTACAATAGGAAAGTGTATTAATGTTGTGTGTTTATATATGAGGTTGTACTGTAGGAGAGTTAATTTACGTTGTGTGTTTATATAACACGTTCGTACAGTAGGAGAGTTCATTAATGTTGTGTGTTTATATATGAGGTTGTACTGTAGGAGAGTTCATAAAAGTTGTGTGTTTATATAACACGTTGTACAATAGGAAGGTTTAATAATGTTTTGTGTTTATATATGAGGTTGTACTGTAGGAGAGTTCATTAACGCTGTGTGTTCCTTTAAGACGTTGTACAGTGGGTGAGTTCATTAAAGTTGTTTGTTTATATAACACGTTGTACAGTAGGAGAGTTCATTAACGTTGTGTGTTTATATAACACGTTATACAGTAGGAGAGTTCATTAAAGTTGTGTGTTTATATATGAGGTTGTACTGTAGGAGAGTTCATTAACGTTGTGTGTTTATATAACACGTTGTACAGTAGGAAAGTTTATTAATGTTGAATGTTTATATATGAGGTTGTACTGTAGGAGAGTTCATTAAAGTTGTGTGTTTATATAACACGTTGTACAGTAGGGGAGTTCATTTACGTTGTGTGTTTATATAACACGTTGTACAGTTGGAGAGTATATTTACGTTGTTTGTTTATATAACACGTTCGTAGTAGGAGAGTATATTTACGTTGTTTATATAACACGTTCGTAGTAGGAGAGTTCATTTACGTTGTGTGTTTATATAACACGTTTTACAGTAGGAGAGTTCATTAAAGTTGTGTGTTTATATATGAGGTTGTACTGTAGGAGAGTTCATTAAAGTTGTGTGTTTATATAACAAGTTGTACAGTAGGGGAGTTCATTAAAGTTGTTTGTTTATATAACACGTTGTACAGTAGGAGAGGTCATTGAAGTTGTGTTTTTATATATGAGGGTGTACTGTAGGAGAGTTCATTTACGTTGTGTGTTGATATAACACGTTGTACAGTAGGAGAGTTCATTAAAGTTGTGTGTTTATATATGAGGTTTTACATTAGGAGAGTTCAATAAAGTTGTGTGTTTATATAACAAGTTGTACAGTAGGAGAGTTTTTTAAAGGTGTGTGTTTATATAACACGTTGTACAGTAGGAGACTTCATTAAAGTTGTATTTTTAAATAACACGTTTTACAGAGGGAAAGTTCATTAAAATTGTGTTTATATAACACTTTGTACAGTAGGAGAGTTTATTAAAGTTGTGTGTTTTTATAACACTTTGTACAGTAGAAGAGTTAATTAACTGTGTTTGTTTATATAATACGTTGTACAGTAGGAGAGTTCATTAAAGTTTTGTGTTTATATAACACTTTGTACAGTAGGACTATAAGATGAAATAGGGTTAAAATCAATGTTTGCATTACCCCATATGGTACAGCTAAATAGTAATCAAAATGTGAAGGACTCAAGGGTGAGAGATATAATCTGATGTCCATATCGATATGTGTTCATACATCCGTTGTAGAGATATCAACCAGCACATCAAAAAGTACCGGAAGTCTCAGAGATGTCATTATAGATGACGTCATAATGTAAACAATGGAAAATATAAATAGTAAAGTACCGTTCTCGAATTATGTCCTTCCTTTGGAAAGATTGCTTTGACTTGTTCAGAAAAATAGTTCAATGTCTAAATATCATCTATAAAACAATTCTCTGTGTTATGGTGCGTTTCAGTAGGGCATTTTACAGACATAATTTTATTTTATACAATTAAACACGGATATACCATTCTTCTTCCCGTTACGTGATTTAACACCACGTAGCGAAACCAGAAGTAAGGACATCCTGGTCACAGCTTCCCTGAACAGAAAACGATTAAGTGGTTTCGTATGTTGTGTGTGATTAGGCTTGGTCTGTAAATGAGGTAAGGTAACACTATCACACTAAGAATAGCATCTCACATTATATTGGACGTCCAGCAAGATCTAATCACGCTGATTGTTTGTCGGCTTGATCACATGGAACGGCGAATCAGGGGAACACTAGTCGCTGTTGATGCTGCAATGTGATCTGTTTCGTGAGAAACATGAACAAATGGTAACCTAGTGCCATAGTTACAACACGCACAGACGCTGTTAGGCAAATTACATTGATGAAAAATGAGAGGGATAGGATTGGGGTAGCAATCCTAGGTGGCTATTTATAGATTGCCTTCAAGGAGGCATCACCCATTAGGAATATTGCTCTGGCAACCCGTTCGTGTATGCAGAATACAACAGAGTTTGTTGTTTCGAAAACAATAGAAAGTAAACATTAAATTCGGTATGTTACAAATGCTTTTACTGCGATACACCATCTAACAGCACACACAACTTTTTTTTCTGAACAATAAATGCGACCACCTTTAATGTAATGCAACAACGATCCGTCGTGATGGAGCGTCCGCCGTCGGTCGTCTGCTTTACACTTGCCATGTTTGTGAGTCGATGAACTACTGATTTAAAAAGATTTAATTATGTTGAAAAACTTGGTTTGGAGCATACAATGTATGTTGTTTACATAAAGTGTATCTGTAAGAGAAATAGGACTTTTTCAATGAATATCAAAGTGCCAATGAAAACAAATTTCGAACCCGAAATCGGTAACACAAGGGGAAATATTAACAAACGAAATACTTACATGGATATCCTTGAAAAAAGAACAAGGTGAAAATGGCCAGTTGTTCCGCAACGGAAAAACATGTACTGCTTTGTCGCTGTTACCTTTCGTGTAAATCTTGGTCAGAACAAAAATATGTCACGTCCTCGAAAATGGCGACCACAAATACTGTCCATAGTGTTCATCAATCTGGTCNTTGAAACCCTGTGTTGTAAGTTTGCCTGTCAACAGTCTATCACGGAAAACCTGTGTTGTTAGTTTGTCTGTCAACAGTCTATCACGGAAACCCTGTGTTGTTAGTTTGTTCTTCAGCAGTCGACATATATCACGGAAACCCAGTGTTGTTAGTTTGTCTGTCAACAATCTATCACGGAAACCCTGTG
>NW_018406320.1:9915-32400 GCF_002113885.1 Mizuhopecten yessoensis
TTCTATTACGGAAATCCTGTGTTGTTAGTTTGTTCTTCAGCAGTCGACATCTATCACGGAAACCCTGTGTTGTTAGGTTGTCTGTCAACAGTCGACATCTATCACGGAAACCCGGTGTTGTTAGTTTATCTGTCAACAGACTATCACGGAAACCCTGTATTGTTAGTTTGTCTGTCCGCAGTCTATTGCGGAAAACCTGTGTTGTTAGTTTGTCTGTCAACAGTCGACATCTATCACGGAAACCCTGTGTTGTTAGTTTTTCTGTCAACACTCTATCACTGAAACCCTGTGTTGTTAGTTTATTCTTTAGCAGTCGACATCTATCACGGAAACCCTGCGTTGTTAGTTTGTTCTTCAGCAGTCGACAACTACTGTATCCGGCAAAAGAAAATTAAATATAAAAGGTGTTGTCCTTTGTAAATAACAGCTGCATGGTGGTTGTGAATTATGTTTAAAAATTAAAAAGCACACTACTCCTTGAGCACATTTGAAACCTTGTAGCTGGAATGAAGTGGTTCATCACGTACAAACACTAATGCTTTTTTAAACCGTTCTAAATCTTTACGACTGACACCATTTATACATTATATGAATTAATGTTTGTATAACCCTTTCTACATAGGTTCGACCGATTCTTTTAGGTTTCAGCTTTATGACATCTGACATGAAAGTTATTCATAAAACAATTTAGTTATGCACTATGAACAACGAAAATACCTTGATAGAATTGCCTTCTATTCAGGGAAGAAGTTTCCCACTTGAACACGTGAATCATCCTACTTTGTCGTTTTGTGTCGTTACAGCTTAGCACCGTAGAAGGCGAAACCTCTAACCAATGTGCCGGGAGATTCCGACTGGAGTCTGGGGAGAGAGACGGAGAAGATGTAAGTCTGTTATATTTGTAATTAATTGCAAAAGTAACGTAGATGGATAGTTGGTATAAACTCGAAACAAAAACAACAACAAACAAATACCACAAATCAGTACTCGTACCCGATCACACTAGAAAAATTCACGTAAATTAGGACAAAACACTAACATATATTGCAATGTTCACTGACAAAGACGAATGAGAACTCCTCTCCGACAAATATAAGTTACGGAGACAACAAACCCACAGGAAAAATTAATAATCACGGACATTTTAAGATGAAGCTAAACGATGCACGTGCTCCGGAAAAGTTAGGTTTCGTGCTCCGCATACGACTCCTGTCTTATATCTAAATCCAGGAAAGTATGAAAATAATCAATAAGACCCAATGAAAAAGTATTCAATAAAGAAATAAAATATTAAAACGTCTTAAATAAGATAACAAAATAGTAAAAAGTCTCTAATCAGATAACAAAATAGGAAAAAGTCTCTTATCAGATTACAAAATAGTAAAAAGTCTTTATTAAGATTATTAAAAAGTAAAAAGTCTTTTCCAAAATAATGAAATAGTAAAAAGTCTTTATTAAGATTATTAAAAAGAAAAAATCTTTTCCAAGATAATGAAATAGTAAAAAGTCTTTACCAAGATAACAAAATAGTAAAAAGGCTTTCCCGAGACAACAAAATAGTAAAAAGTCTTTCCCGAGATAACAAAATAGTAAAAAGACTCTTATCAGGTAACAAAATAGTAAAAAGTCTTTATTAAGATTATTAAAAAGTAATAAGGCTTTTCCAAGATAATGAAATAGTAAAAAGTCTTTATTAAGATTATTAAAAAGAAAAAATGTTTTCTAAGATAATGAAAAAGTAAAAAGTCTTTCCCGAGATAACAAAATAGTAAAAAGTCTTTCCCGAGATAGCAAAATAGTTAAAAGTCGTTCCCGAGATAACAAAATAGTAAAATGTCTTTCCCGAGATAACAAAATAGTAAAATGTCTTTATTAAGACTATTAAAAAGTAAAAAGTCTTTTCCAAGATAATGAAATAGTAAAAAGTCTTTACCAAGATAACAAAATAGTAAAAAGGCTTTCCCGAGACAACAAAATAGTAAAAAGTCTTTCCCGAGATAACAAAATAGTAAAAAGTTTTTATTAAGATTATTAAATAGTAAAAAGTCTTTTCCAAGATAATGAAATAGTAAAAAGTCTTTCCCGAGATAACAAAATAGTAAAAAGTCTTTCCCGAGATAACAAAATAGTAAAAAGTCTTTCCCGAGATAACAAAATAGTAAAAAGTCTTTCCCGAGATAACAAAAAACATAAAAAGTCTTTCCCGAGATAACAAAATAGTAAAAAGTATTTATTAAAATTATTAAAAAGTAAAAAGTCTTTTCCAAGAAAATGAAATAGTAAAAAGTCTTTACCGAGATAACAAAATACTAAAAAGTCTTTCCCGAGATAACAAAATAGTAAAAAATCTTTCCCGAGATAACAAAATAGTAAAAAGTCTTTCCCGAGATAACAAAATAGTAAAACGTCTTTATTAAGATTATTAAAAAGTAAAAAGTCTTTTACAAAATAATGAAATAGTCAAAAGTCTTTACCAAGATAACAAAATAGTAAAAAGTCTTTCCCGAGACAACAAAATAGTAAAAAGTCTTACCCGAGATAACAAAATAGTAAAAAATCTTTATTAAGATTAGTAAAATGTAAAAAGTCTTTTCCAAGAAAATGAAATAGTAAAAAGTCTTTCACGAGATAACAAAACAGTAAAAAGTCTTAAATGGATAACAAAATAGTAAAAAGTCTTTCCCGAGATAACAAAATAGTAAAACGTCTTGATTAAGATTATTAAAAAGTAAAAAGTCTTTCCCGAAATAACAAAATAGTAAAAAGTCTTAAATAGATAACAAAATAGTAAAAAGTCTTCACTAAGATAACAAACAGTAAAAAAGTCTTTACTTAGATAACAAAATAGTAAAAATTCTTTATTAAGATTACAAAATAGTAAAAAAGTCTTTACTAAGATTACAAAATAGTAAAAAGTCTTTACTAAGATAATGAAACAGTAAAACGTCTTTACCAAGATAACAAAATAATAAAGAGTCTTCACTAAGATAACAAATAGTAAAAAGTCTTTGCTAAGATAACAAAATAGTAAAAAGTCTTTACTAAGATAATGAAACAGTAAAACGTCTTTACCAAGATAACAAAATAATAAAAAGTCTTCACTAAGATAACAAATAGTAAAAAGTCTTTACTGAGATAACAAAATAGTAAGCTCTTTACTAATATAATAAAAAATATAACCAATCATCATCTTTGCTTGTTTATTAAAGAAATTTGCTTCTAGTCCTGAACTTGTCGAAACAGAAATGAAGAATTGTATCAAATCCTAACTTAGACATTGTTTTGAATATTGTAACATTGTCATTGCATATAGGAAGGATATGATGTCATCCTGACCTTGATATTGTGTAGGATATAATCAAATCGTAGCGTTATCGCTGTGAAGATATTCACGAACCTGAGTTCATGATTAAAGAATCTAGGAAATAAATTCCTCGATAATAATTATTGTCGCCTGACTACCAAATCTGACGACTAAATTTCATGATTCTAAATATTTCCTGCTCTGAAATGTTATTCCAGTTTTTTTTTCCGTAATGCTGTTTACATGTCAGTATAAAGTCACTGTTCTAGATTTCGTTCAGAATAACCACATTATCGATGTGCCATTTCAACCTACAAATAGGCTCTCCAGGTGAGATAGAGGCTACGACTTTGGCTGGACAAAGACTACTGTTATCATCACTACTCAGTGTCACCTTTGACATTTCGGTATTTTGCCATGGATATAAACATATACACTATGGTCAACGACATAGTAAATTGCAGCTTTTGATCTATTTTTACGAGCAGAATAATATTTTCAAAATCAATATGTATTAATTGTGTTTATATATGTATATACCATTTAATAACAATCGTTTTGTTATTTTAGGCAGTATCAAGTCCACTCAACAGCCCGATTCATTTGGAGAACCCTGAGTTTCAAACTCGATGGTACTTTAAATATTTACTTGGAAAACGTAAGTGTATAAAGTAAACTACTTAAAATAGCGTTAGAAAAATGTAAAACATCATGTCACCCTCATGCGTTTAAGTTTCCCCGATCATATTTCCCTTANAACCTGGAGACTGTTAAATCAGATCACGGCATTCGACAGGGATGTCCAGAACCTAGAGACTGTTAGATCATATCGAGGTATTCGACAGGGATGTCCAGAACCTAGAGACTGTAAGATCAGATCGAGGTATTCGACAGGGATGTCCAGAACCTAGACACTGTTAGATCAGATCACGGTAATCGATAGGGATGTCCAGAACCTAGAGACTGTTAGATCAGATCACGGTACTCGACAGGGATGTCCAGAACCTAGAGACTGTTAGATCAGATCAAGGTATTCGACTGGGATGTCCAGAACCTAGAGACTGTTAGATCAAATCACGGTATTCGACAGATATGTCCAGAACCTAGGGACTGTTAGATCAGATCGAGATATTCGACAGGGATGTTCAGAACCTAGAGACTCTTAGATCAGATCACGGTATTCGACAGGGATGTCAAGAACCTAGAGACTGTTAGATCAGATTGAGGTATTCCACAGGGATGTCCAGAACCTAGAGACTGTTAGATCAGATCACGGTATTCGACAGGGATGGCAAGAACCTAGAGACTGTTAGATCAGATTGAGGTATTCCACAGGGATGTCCAGAACCTAGAGACTGTTAGATCCGATCACGGTATTCGACAGGGATGCTGGAACCTAGCGACTGTTAGATCAGATCACGGTATTCGACAGGGATGTCCAGAACCTAGAGACTGTTAGATCCGATCACGGTATTCGACAGGGATGTCCAGAACCTAGAGACGGCTAGATCAGATCACGGTATTCGACAAGGATGTCCAGAACCTAGAGACTGTTAGATCATATCACGGTATTCGACAGGGATGTCCAGAACCTAGAGACTGTTAGATCAGATCGAGGTATTCGACAGGGGTGTTCAGAACCTAAAGACTGTTAGATCAGATCACGGTATTCGACAGGGATGTCCAGATTCTGGAGACTGTTAGATCATATCACGGTATACGACAGGGATGTCCATAACCTAGAGACTGTTAGATCAGATCACGGCATTCGACAGGGATGTCCAGAACCTAGAGTCTGTTAGATCAAATCACGGAATTCGACAGGGATGTCCAGAACCTAGAGACTGTTAGATCCGATCACGGTATTCGACAGGGATGTCCAGAACCTAGAGACTGCTGGATGTCCAGAACCTAGAGACTGTTAGATCAGATCACGGTATTCGACAGGGATGTCCAGAACCTAGAGTCTGTTAGATCAAATCACGGTATTCGACAGGGATGTCCAGAACCTAGAGACGGTTAGATCAGATCACGGTATTCGACAGGGATGTCCACAACCTAGAGTCTGTTAGAACAAATCACGGTATTCTACAGGGATGCCGGAACCTAGAGACTGTAAGATCAGATACTGTAAGATCAGATACTGTAAGATCAGATACTGTAAGATCAGATACTGTAAGATCAGATCCAGGTATTCGACAGGGAGAACCTAGAGACTGCTGGATGTCCAGAACCTATAGACTGTAAGATCAGATACTGTAAGATCAGATACTGTAAGATCAGATCCAGGTATTCGACAGGGGTATTCGACAGATATGTCCAGAACCTAGATACGGTTAGATCAGATCACGGCTTTCGACAGGGATGTCGAGAACCTAGAGACTGCTGGATGTCCAGAACCTAGGGACTGTTAGATCAGAGCAGACCCTAGATACTTTTAGATCAGAACACGGTATTCGACAGGGGTATTCGACAGATATGTCCAGAACCTAGATACTTTTAGATCAGAACACGGTATTCGACAGGAATGTCCAAAACCTAGATACTGTAAGATCAGATACTGTAAGATCAGATACTGTAAGATCAGATACTGTAAGATCAGATACTGTAAGATCAGATACTGTAAGATCAGATCGAGGTATGCGACAGGGATGTCCTGAACCTAGAGACTGTTAAATCAGATCGAGGTATTCGACAAGGATGTCCAGAACCTATTGACTGTTAGATCAGAGACTGTTAGATCGGATCACGGTATTCGACGGGGATTTCCGGAACCTGGAGACTGTTAGAGCAGATCACGGTTTTCGACAGGTATGTTCAGAACCTAGAGACTTTTAGATCAGATCACGGCATTCGACAGGGGTGTCCAGAACCTTCCAGAACCTAGAGACTGTAAGATCAGATCGTTGTATTCGACAGGGATGGCCAGAACCTAGAGGCTGTTAGATCAAATCAAGGTATTCGACAGGGGTATTCGACAGATATGTCCAGAACCTAGGGAAGGGATGTCAAGAACCTAGCGACTGTTAGATCAGAACACGGTATTCGACAGGAATGTCCAAAACCTAGATACTGTAAGATCAGATCTAGGTATTCGACAGGGATGAGAGACTGTTAGATCGGATCACGGTATTCGACTGGGATGTCCAGAACCGAGAGACTTTTAGATCAGATCACAGGTATTCGATAGGGATGTCCAGAACATAGAGTCTGTTAGATCTAAACACGGTATTCGACAGGAATGTCCAAAACCTAGATACTGTAAGATCAGATACTGTAAGATCAGATCTAGGTATTCGACAGGGAGAACCTAGAGACTGCTGGATGTCCAGAACCTAGGGAAGGGATGTCAAGAACCTAGCGACTGTTAGATCAGAGACTGTTAGATCCGATCACGGTATTCGACGGGGATTTCCGGAACCTGGAGACTGTTAGAACAGATCACGGTTTTCGACAGGTATGTCCAGAACCTATAGACTGTGAGATCAGATCACGGTTTGCGACAGGGATGTCCTGAACCTAGAGACTGTAAGATCAGATACTGTAAGATCAGATACTGTAAGATCAGATACTGTAAGATCAGATCGTTGTATTCGACAGGGATACAGGGATGTCCAGAATCTAGAGACTGTTAGAACAGATCACGGTTTTCGACAGGTATGTTCAGAACCTAGAGACTATAAGATCAGATCACGGTATGCGACAGGGATTTCCATAACCTAGAGACTGTAAGATCAGATACTGTAAGATCAGATACTGTAAGATCAGATCTAGGTATTCGACAGGGGTGTTCAGAACCTAAAGACTGTTAGATCAGAGACTGTTAGATCAGCTAGAGACTGTTAGAGCAGATCAGAACCTAGAGGCTTTTAGATCAGATCACAGGTATTCGATAGGGATGTCCAGAACATAGAGTCTGTTAGATCAAATCAAGGTATTCGACAGGGATGAGAGACTGTTAGATCAGATCACGGTATTCGACAGGGATGTCCTGAACCTAGAGACTGTTAAATCAGATCGAGGTATTCGACAGGGATGTCCAGAACCTAGAGACTGTTAGATCATATCACGGTATTCGACAGGGATGTCCAGAACCTAGAGACTGCTAGATCAGATCACGGTTTTCGACAGGGATGTCGAGAACCTAGAGACTGTTAGATCAGATCGAGGGATTCGACAGGGATGTCCAGAACCTAGAGACTGTTAGATCATATCACGGTATTCGACAGGGATGTCCAGAACCTATTGACTGTTAGATCAGATCAGAAACTAGAGACTTTTAGATTAGATCACGGTATTCGACAGGGACGTCCAGGATCTGCACTTAGACTTGTTTTAGTTGACGTAGTGATTGAATTGAAAATTAAACATATTTGATAAACAAACGGAATCATCACGACTTAAACACTACATTCCTCACTTCGGTTATCTACATTATTGTTTATTGATTTGCATTCAATTACTAGTATATTGATTATATGTATTATACAGATGTACAGATTAAATGTATGGATACACGTTTGAATGGGAAAAACTGATCAAATGAACAACAGCACGTTCTTTTTGCTAAGATGACCGTAACAGAGGTCGCACAAACTACATACATATTTGTAGAGACAGCAAAAATGGCTCATAATGTAATATACACCTTAATTTTACCCAAAATTGGATACCTGAATTTCACCAATAACTAGCAAGTTTACGGCGGCCTTCTTGTCTAATTGAAAAACATAATTCGCACTAATGTTTGCAGTGGCATAATACACATGACAATACCATCATTATAACGCCAATCAGTACTTGTGTTTCAACCTCAATAATGTCAACCGATACTTTTCTGTAAATCACTATAATGTGATTCAATCATTTTAACGTTTATATTCAACCCTTCACACATGCTTGATTTAGTTTGTGATATCAGTTCGGCACTAACCTCTACATATTTATATTGCAGTGCACCAGAATTATGTTGGGTTGGACGCTGAAAAAGAGGCATACCTGTTGTCCGTCATCGTAACAGATGCTAACAATCACAACGTGCCTCAGTATCGGGCGGTGCTGTGGCAGAAGTCGGTAAGTTCCAGGAAGTGTTGTCGCGAATGTTGGTAAACTGAAATTCATTATGTAGTAAAGGTCAGTTTGCTTTTGTGTTCTGCACTGGCAGTCATTGACGACTATTTGGTAAGTAGTTAGTTCGGGATCAGTCTGAACCGTGCGTTGCCGAAACGTGGTCTTGCAGACGACGGGACCGTACTTTGTAAGTAGACTAAGTCGTGTTATAATGAAAGTAGGTAAGTGCCGAGACGTGGCAGAAGTCGGTAGATATTTAGGTGCTGCTGTGGCAGATGTCGGTAGTTATAAGTTCTGCTGTAGCAGAAGTCGGTAGATGTTATAGGTGCAGCTGTGACAGATGTCGGTAGTTATAGGTGCTGCTGTGACAGATGTCGGTAGTTATAGGTTCTGCTGTTGCAGATGTCAGTAGTTATAGGTGCTGCTGTGGCAGATGTTGTTAGTTATAGGTTCTGCTGTGGCAGATGTCGGTAGTTATAGGTGCTAATGTGACAGATGTCGGTAGTGATAGGTGTTGCTGTAGCAGATTTCGTTAGTTATACGTGCTGCTGTGGCATATGTCGGTAGTTTAAGGTGCTGTTGTGGCAGATGTTGGTAGTTATAGGTTCTGCTGTGACAGATGTCGGTAGTTATAGGTGCTTCTGTGACAGATGTCGGTAGTTATAGGTGCTGCTGTAGCAGATGTCGGTAGTTATAGGTGCTGCTGTGACAGATCTCGGTAGTTATAGGTGCTGCTGTGACATATGTCGGTAGTTATAGGTGCTGCAGTAGTAGATGTCGGTAGTTATAGGTTCTGCTGTGACAAATGTCGGTAGATGTTATAGGTGCTGCTGTGACAGATGTCGGTAGTTATAGGTTCTGCTGTGACAGATGTCGGTAGTTATAGGTGCTGCTGTTGCAGATGTCAGTAGTTATAGGTTCTGCTGTTGCAGATGTCAGTAGTTATAGGTGCTGCTGTGGCAGATGTTGTTAGTTAGAGGTTCTGCTGTGGCAGATGTCGGTAGTTATAGGTGCTGCTGTGGCATATGTCGGTAGTTATAGGTGCTGCTGTGACAGATGTCGGTAGTTATAGGTGTTGCTGTGGCATATGTCGGTAGTTATAGGTGCTGCTGTGGCAGATGTCGGTAGTTATAGGTGTTGCTGTGGCATATGTCGGTAGTTATAGGTGCTGCTGTGGCAGATGTCGGTAGTTATAGGTGTTGCTGTGGCATATGTCGGTAGTTATAGGTGCTGCTGTGGCAGATGTCGGTAGTTATAGGTGCTGCTGTGGCATATGTCGGTAGTTATAGGTGCTGCTGTGACAGATGTCGGTAGTTATAGGTGTTGCTGTGGCATATGTCGGTAGTTATAGGTGCTGCTGTGGCAGATGTCGGTAGTTATAGGTGTTGCTGTGGCATATGTCGGTAGTTATAGGTGCTGCTGTGGCAGATGTCGGTAGTTATAGGTGTTGCTGTGGCATATGTCGGTAGTTATAGGTGCTGCTGTGGCAGATGTCGGTAGTTATAGGTGCTGCTGTGGCATATGTCGGTAGTTATAGGTGCTGCTGTGACAGATGTCGGTAGTTATAGGTGTTGCTGTGGCATATGTCGGTAGTTATAGGTGCTGCTGTGGCAGATGTCGGTAGTTATAGGTGTTGCTGTGGCATATGTCGGTAGTTATAGGTGCTGCTGTGGCAGATGTCGGTAGTTATAGGTGTTGCTGTGGCATATGTCGGTAGTTATAGGTGCTGCTGTGGCAGATGTCGGTAGTTATAGGTGTTGCTGTGGCATATGTCGGTAGTTATAGGTGCTGCTGTGGCAGATGTCGGTAGTTATAGGTGCTGCTGTGGCATATGTCGGTAGTTATAGGTGCTGCTGTGACAGATGTCGGTAGTTATAGGTGTTGCTGTGGCATATGTCGGTAGTTATAGGTGCTGCTGTGGCAGATGTCGGTAGTTATAGGTGTTGCTGTGGCATATGTCGGTAGTTATAGGTGCTGCTGTGGCAGATGTCGGTAGTTATAGGTGTTGCTGTGGCATATGTCGGTAGTTATAGGTGCTGCTGTGGCAGATGTCGGTAGTTATAGGTGTTGCTGTGGCATATGTCGGTAGTTATAGGTGCTGCTGTGGCAGATGTCGGTAGTTATAGGTGCTGCTGTGGCATATGTCGGTAGTTATAGGTGCTGCTGTGACAGATGTCGGTAGTTATAGGTGTTGCTGTGGCATATGTCGGTAGTTATAGGTGCTGCTGTGACAGATGTCGGTAGTTATAGGTGTTGCTGTGGCATATGTCGGTAGTTATAGGTGCTGCTGTGGCAGATGTCGGTAGTTATAGGTGTTGCTGTGGCATATGTCGGTAGTTATAGGTGCTGCTGTGGCAGATGTCGGTAGTTATAGGTGCTGCTGTGGCATATGTCGGTAGTTATAGGTGCTGCTGTGACAGATGTCGGTAGTTATAGGTGTTGCTGTGGCATATGTCGGTAGTTATAGGTGCTGCTGTGGCAGATGTCGGTAGTTATAGGTGCTGCTGTGGCATATGTCGGTAGTTATAGGTGCTGCTGTGACAGATGTCGGTAGTTATAGGTACTGCTGTGACAGATGTCGTTAGATGTTATAGGTGCTGCTGTGACAGATGTCGGTAGATGTTATAGATTCTGCTGTGACAGATGTCGTTAGTTATAGGTGCTGCTGTGACAGATGTCGGTAGTTATAGGTGTTGCTGTGGCATATGTCGGTAGTTATAGGTGCTGCTGTGGCAGATGTCGGTAGTTATAGGTGCTGCTGTGGCATATGTCGGTAGTTATAGGTGCTGCTGTGACAGATGTCGGTAGTTATAGGTGTTGCTGTGGCATATGTCGGTAGTTATAGGTGCTGCTGTGACAGATGTCGGTAGTTATAGGTGTTGCTGTGGCATATGTCGGTAGTTATAGGTGCTGCTGTGACAGATGTCGGTAGTTATAGGTGTTGCTGTGGCATATGTCGGTAGTTATAGGTGCTGCTGTGACAGATGTCGGTAGTTATAGGTGTTGCTGTGGCATATGTCGGTAGTTATAGGTGCTGCTGTGACAGATGTCGGTAGTTATAGGTGTTGCTGTGGCATATGTCGGTAGTTATAGGTGCTGCTGTGACAGATGTCGGTAGTTATAGGTGTTGCTGTGGCATATGTCGGTAGTTATAGGTGCTGCTGTGACAGATGTCGGTAGTTATAGGTGTTGCTGTGGCATATGTCGGTAGTTATAGGTGCTGCTGTGGCAGATGTCGGTAGTTATAGGTGCTGCTGTGGCATATGTCGGTAGTTATAGGTGCTGCTGTGACAGATGTCGGTAGTTATAGGTGTTGCTGTGGCATATGTCGGTAGTTATAGGTGCTGCTGTGACAGATGTCGGTAGTTATAGGTGTTGCTGTGGCATATGTCGGTAGTTATAGGTGCTGCTGTGACAGATGTCGGTAGTTATAGGTGTTGCTGTGGCATATGTCGGTAGTTATAGGTGCTGCTGTGGCAGATGTCGGTAGTTATAGGTGCTGCTGTGGCATATGTCGGTAGTTATAGGTGCTGCTGTGACAGATGTCGGTAGTTATAGGTGTTGCTGTGGCATATGTCGGTAGTTATAGGTGCTGCTGTGGCAGATGTCGGTAGTTATAGGTGCTGCTGTGGCATATGTCGGTAGTTATAGGTGCTGCTGTGGCAGATGTCGGTAGTTATAGGTACTGCTGTGACAGATGTCGGTAGATGTTATAGGTACTGCTGTGGCAGATGTCGGTAGTTATAGGTGCTGCTGTGGCAGATGTCAGTAGTTATAGGTGCTGCTGTGGCAGAAGTCGGTAGTTGTTATAGGTTCTGCTGTAGCAGAAGTCGGTAGTTGTTATAGGTTCTGCTGTAGCAGAAGTCGGTAGATGTTATAGGTGCTGCTGTGACAGAAGTCGGTAGATGTTTTAGGTGCTGCTGTGGAAGAAGTCGGTACTTGTTATAGGTTCTGCTGTGGCAGATGTCGGTAAATGTTATAGGTTCTGCTGTGGCAGATGTCGGTAAATGTTATAGGTACTGATGTGGCAGAAGTCGGTAGATGTTATAGGTTCTGCTGTAGCAGAAATCGGTAGATGTTATAGGTTCTGCTGTAGCAGAAGTCGGTAGATGTTATATGCTCTGCTGTAGTAGAAGTCGATAGATGTTATAAGTGCTGCTGTGGCAGATGCATGTAAGAGGAACTATAGCTTCTTAGTCATACATGTAAGAGGAACTATAGCTTCTAAGTCATACCTGTAAGAGGAACTATAGCCCTTAAGTCCTACATCTAAGAGGGGCTTTAGCTTATAAGTCCTACATGTAAGAGGGGCTTTAGCTTATAAGTCATACATGTAAGAGGAATTATAGTTTAGAAGTCATACATGTAAGAGGAATTATAGTTTATGAGTCATACATGTAAGAGGAACTATAGCCCTTGAGTCCTACATCTAAGAGGGGCTTTAGCTTATAAGTCATACATGTAAGAGGGGCTATAACTTTCAAGGTGCTGCTGTGGCAGATGTCGGTAGATGTTATAGGTGCTTCTGTGGCAGATGTCGCTAGATGTTATAGGTTCTGCTATAGCAGAAGTCGGTAGATGTTATAGGTACTGCTATAGCAGAAGTCGGTAGATGTTATAGGTACTGATGCGGCAGATGTCAGTAGTTATCGGTGCTGCTGTAGCAGATGTCGGTAGTTATAGGTGCTGCTGTGACAGATCTCGGTAGTTATAGGTACTGCTGTAGCAGAAGTCGGTAGATGTTATAGGTACTGCTGTAGCAGAAGTCAGTAGATGTTATAGGTTCTGATGCGGCAGATGTCGGTAGATGTTATAAGTGCTGCTGTGGCAGATGCATGTAAGAGGAACTATAGCTTCTTATTCATACATGTAAGAGGAACTATAGCTTCTAAGTCATACCTGTAAGAGGAACTATAGCTTTTAAGTCCTACATGTAAGAGGAACTATAGCTTTTAAGTCCTACATGTAAGAGGAATTATAGTTTATAAGTCATACATGTAAGAGGGGTTATAGCTTTTAAGTCCCACATGTAAGAGGGGCTTTAGCTTATAAGTCATACATGTAAGAGGGGCTTTAGCTTATAAGTCATACATGTAAGAGGAATTATAGTTTATAAGTCAAACATGTAAGAGGGGCTATAACTTTCAAGTCATACATGTAAGAGGAACTATAGCTTATAAGTCATACTTGTAAGAGGAACTATAACTTCTAAGTCATACCTGTAAGAGGAACTATAGCTTCTAAGTCATACCTGTAAGAGGAACTATAGCTTCTAAGTCATACCTGTAAGAGGAACTATAGCTTCTAAGTCATACCTGTAAGAGGAACTATAGCTTCTAAGTCATACCTGTAAGAGGAACTATAGCTTCTAAGTCATACCTGTAAGAGGAACTATAGCTTCTAAGTCATACCTGTAAGAGGAACTATAGCTTCTAAGTCATACCTGTAAGAGGAACTATAGCTTCTAAGTCATACCTGTAAGAGGAACTATAGCTTCTAAGTCATACCTGTAAGAGGAACTATAGCTTCTAAGTCATACCTGTAAGAGGAACTATAGCTTATAAGTCATACATGTAAGAGGAACTATAGCTTCTAAGTCATACTTGTAAGAGGAACTATAGCTTCTAAGTCATACCTGTAAAAGGAACTATGGCTTCTAAGTCATACCTGTAGGAGGAACTATAGCTTCTAAGTTATACCTGTAAGAGGAACTATAGCTTCTAAGTTATACCTGTAAGAGGAACTATAGCTTATAAGTCATACATGTAAGAGGAACTATAGCTTCTAAGTGGTGGCTGTAAGAGGAACTATAGCTTATAAGTCATACATGTAAGAGGGGCTATAACTTTCAAGTCATACATGTAAGAGGAACTATAGCTTATAAGTCATACCTGTAAGAAAAGCTATTTCTTCCCCTCGAATTACGTTGTCATCTTAAATTCAAATGCGACTGAGTTGTTAAAAACATGATTGTTCCAGTATTGGAAATATTATTTTGATGATATCTGTAATAGTATATATCAATTCCTTGTATTTGATGATTGTTTTTGGAATTTCCAATATCAAGACTCCTCTTAGGTATGTTAACTATACATAATTTGTTACTAGTACTATGTAAAGATTAACGAACACCATCAGGTTAAGAAATCCAACCTGTAAAAATACTACATAAACATTTGTGATTTTTTCAAAACTTTCATTGAAAGGGTGCCAAAAGAATCAGCCTTCCGTACAATCCGAGTAAGCCGCAGACTGTCAAAAGTATTATCAGGTACGTACCACGTAAACCATGTATGGAAAATCCAACGTAACCCAATCACACTAATATAACCCTAAACGTACCATTTAGGCCAAAAACTCATTAAGGTTGAATGAACAACTCCACGTAGCTCATGTACACAAGACTGACCGCTAGGCCTCTGCCTTTTTGGCGGACTTTATATATATATATATTAGTAAGTTGTATATTTATATACAATCCCATAGATTCTATATATGTGCAATTTTATGAAGCCTGTGTACATTGTATGTACAATCACACGGAACCCATTTTCAATAAAATTCATCAGTTTGGCCATACGTAAAATCAAAGTTTTACTTTACGCACAAACAATGTTCGTATTCAGTGTGTCACGATGTTTTAAGACTGACCGGTTCCTTCATAAGTAACTCTCCCGGGGCTATATACTGTACTAAATAGGTTACCGAGAGTAGTGCAGGGCCTAACAGATATGTCACTCGACCCGGGACTATACACTGTATCAAATAGGTTACCAAGAGTAGTGTAGGGCCTAACAGATATGTCACTCGACCAAGGACTATACACTGTATTAAATAGGTTACCGAGAGTAGTGTAGGG
The DNA here is from genome assembly GCF_002113885.1 of Mizuhopecten yessoensis. Lineage (NCBI taxonomy): Eukaryota > Metazoa > Mollusca > Bivalvia > Pectinida > Pectinidae > Mizuhopecten > Mizuhopecten yessoensis. The sequence goes on from NW_018406320.1 coordinate 25,149, forward strand.
CCTAACAGATATGTCACTCGACCCGGGACTATACAATGTATCAAATAGGTAACCGAGAGAAGTGCAGGGCCTAACAGATATGTCACTCGATCAAGGACTATACACTGTATTAAATAGGTTACCGAGAGTAGTGCAGGGCCTAACATATATGTCACTCGACCAAGGGTTATACACTGTATTAAATAGGTAACCGAGAGAAGTGCAGGGCCTAACAGATATGTCACTCGACCCTGGACTATACACTGTATTAAAAAGGTTACCGAGAGTAGTATAGGGCCTAACAGATATGTCACTCGACCCGGGACTATACAATGTATCAACAAGGTAACCGAGAGTAGTGCAGGGCCTAACATATATGTCACTCGACCAAGGATTATTCACTGTATTAAATAGGTAACCGAGAGAAGTGCAGGGCCTAACACATATGTCACTCGACCCGGGACTATACAATGTATCAAATAGGTTACCGAGAGTAGTGCAGTGCGTAACAGATATGTCACTCGACCCGGGACTATACACTGTATTAAATAGGCAACCGAGAGAAGTGCAGGGCCTTACATATATGTCACTCGATCAAGGACTATACAATATATCAAATAGGTAACCGAGAGAAGTGCAGGGCCTTACATATATGTCACTCGACCAAGGACTATACACTGTATTAAATAGGTTACCGAGAGTATTGCAGGACCTAACAGGTATGTCACTCGACCCGGGACTATACACTGTATCAAATAGGTTACCGAGAGTAGTGCAGGGCCTAACAGATATGTCACTCGACCCGGGACTATACACTGTATCAAATAGGTAACCGAGAGAAGTGCGGGGCCTAACACATATGTCACTCGACCCGGGACTATAACTGTATCAAATAGGTAACCGAGAGAAGTGCTGGGCCTAACATATATGTCACTCGACCAGGGACTATAAAATGTATCAAATAGGTTACCGAGAGTAGTGCAGGGCCTAACAGGTATGTCATTCGACCGGGGACTATACAATGTATCAAATAGGTTACCTAGAGTAGTGCATGGACTTACATATTTTTCACTCGACCAAGGACTATACAATGTATTAAATAGGTTACATAGAGTAATGCAGGGCCTAACAGATATGTCACACGACCCGGGATTATACACTGTATCAAATAGGTAACAGAGAGAAGGACAGGGCCTAACAGATATGTCACTCGACCAGGGAAATAGGTAACCGAGAGAAGGACAGGGCCTAACAGATATGTCACTCGACCAGGGAAATAGGTACCCGAGAGAAGGACAGGGCCTAACAGATATGTCACTCGACCAAGGACTATACAGTGTATTACATATGTTACAGAGAGTAGTGCAGGGCCTAACAGGTATGTCATTCGACCGGGGACTATACAATGTACCAAACAGGTTACCTAGAGTAGTGCATGGACTTACATATTTTTCACTCGACCAAGGACTATACAATGTATTAAATAGGTTGTAACCGAGAGTAGTGCAGGGCCTAAAATATATGTCACTCGACCCGGGACTATACAATGTATCAAATAGGTAACCGAGAGAAATGCAGGGCCTAACAGATATGTCACTCGATCAAGGACTAGGTTACCTAGAGTAGTGCATGGACTTACATATATGTCACTCGACCAAGGACTATACAATATATCAACTGTACTAAATAGGTAACCGAGAGAAGTGCAGGGCCTTACATATATGTCACTCGATCAAGGACTATACAATATATCAAATAGGTAACCGAGAGAAGTGCGGGGCCTAACACATATGTCCCTCGACCCGGGACTATAACTGTATCAAATAGGCAACCGAGAGAAGAGCTGGGCCTAACATATATGTCACTCGACCAGGGACTATAAAATGTATCAAATAGGTTACCGAGAGTAGTGCAGGGCCTAACAGGTATGTCACTCGACCCGGGACTATACACTGTATCAAATAGGTAACCGAGAGAAGGACAGGGCCTAACAGATATGTCACTCGACCAAGGACTATACAATGTATTACATATGTTACAGAGAGTAGTGCAGGGCCTAACAGGTATGTCATTCGACCGGGGACTATACAATGTACCAAATAGGTTACCTAGAGTAGTGCATGGACTTACATATATGTCACTCGACCAAGGACTATACAATGTATTAAATAGGTTACAGAGAAAAGGGCAGGGCCTAGCAGATATGGCACTCGACCGGGATATGTCACTCGACCCCCCACTATACACTGTATCAAATAGGTTACCGAGAGTAGTGCAGGGCCTAACAGATATGTCACTCGACCGGGGACTATACAATGTATCAAATAGGTAACCGAGAGAAGTGCGGGGCCTAACATATATGTCACTCGACCCTGGACTATAACTGTATCAAATAGGTAACCGAGAGAAGTGCTGGGCCTAACATATATGTCACTCGACCGAGGACTATAAAATGTATCAAATAGGTTACCGAGAGTAGTGCAGGGCCTAACAGATATGTCACTCGATCTGGGACTATACAATTTATCAAATAGGTTAGCGAGAGTAGTGCAGGGCCTAACAGATATGTCACTCGACCAAGGACTATACAATATATCAACTGTACATAATAGGTAACCGAGAGAAGTGCAGGGCCTAACATATATGACACTCGACCCGGGACTATACAATGTAACAAATAGGGTACTGAGAGTAGTGCAGGGCCTAACAGATATGTCACTCGACCCGGGACTAAACATTGTATCAAATAGGTAACCGAGAGAAATGCAAGGCCAAACAGATATGTCACTCGATCAAGGACTATACAATGTATTGAATGGGTTACAGAGAGTAGTGCAGGACCTAAAAGATATGTCACTCGACCAAGGACTTTACAATGTATCAAATAGGTAACCGAGAGAAGTGCGGGGCCTAACATATAGGTCACTCGACCCGGGACTATACACTGTATTAAATAGGTAACCGAGAGAAGTGCAGGGCCTAACAGATATATCACTCGACCGGGGACTATACAATGTATCAAATAGATAACCGAGAGAAGTGCAGGGCCTTACATATATGTCACTCGACCAGGGACTATACCATGTATTAAATAGGTTACATAGAGTAATGCAGGGCCTAACAGATATGTCACTCGACCCGGGATTATACACTGTATCAAATAGGTAACCGAGAGAAGGAAAGGGCCTAACAGATATGTCACTCAACCAAGGACTATACAATGTATTACATAGGTTACAGAGAGTAGTGCAGGGCCTAACAGATATGTCACTCGACCCGGGACTATACAATGTACCAAATAGGTTAGCGAGAGTAGAGCAGGGCCTTACATATATGTCACTCGACCAAGGACTATACAATGTATTAAATAGGTTACAGAGAAAAGTGCAGGGCCTAACAGATATGTCACTCGACCAGGGACTATACAATGTATCAAATAGGTTAGCGAGAGTAGAGCAGGGCCTTACATATATGTCACTCGACCAAGGACTATACAATGTATTAAATAGGTTACAGAGAAAAGTGCAGGGCCTAACAGATATGTCACTCGACCAGGGACTATACAATGTATCAAATAGGTTACAGAGAAAAGTGCAGGGCCTAACAGATATGTCACTCGACCGGGGACTATACAATGAATCAAATATTTTACCGAGAGTAGTGCGGGGCCTAACATATAGGTCACTCGACCCAGGACTATACAATGTATCAAAAAGGTAACCGAGAGAAGTGCAGGGCCTAACATATATGACACTCGACCCGGGACTATACAATGTAACAAATAGGGTACTTAGAGTAGTGCAGGGCCTAACAGATATGTCACTCGACCCGGGACTATACAATGTACCAAATAGGTTAGCGAGAGTAGAGCAGGGCCTTACATATATGTCACTCGACCAAGGACTATACAATGTATTAAATAGGTTACAGGGAGTAATGCAGGGCCTAACAGATATGTCACTCGTCCCGGGATTATACACAGTATCAAATAGGTTAGCGAGAGTAGTGCAGGGCCTAACAGATATGTGACTCGACTAAGGACTATACAATGTATTAAATAGGTTACAGAGAAAAGTGCAGGGCCTAACAGATATGTCACTCGACCAGGGACTATACAATGTATTAAATAGGTTACAGAGAAAAGCGCAGGGCCTAACAGATATGTCACTCGACCGGGGACTATACAATGCATCAAATATTTTACCGAGAGTAGTGCAGGGCCTTACATATATGTCACTCGACCCGGGACTATACACTGTATCAAAAAGGTAACCGAGAGAAGTGATGGGCCTAACATATATGTCACTCGACCGGGGACTATAAAATGTATCAAATAGGTTACCGAGAGTAGTGCAGGGCCTAACAGATTTGTCACTCGATCCGGGACTATACACTTTATCAAATAGGTTACAGAGAGTAGTGCAGGACCTAACAGATATGTCACTCGACCCGGGACTATACACTGTATTAAATAGGTTACCGAGAGTAGTGCAGGGCCTAACAGGTATGTCACTCGACCCGGGACTATACAATGTATCAAATAGGTTTCCGAGAGTAGTGCAGGGCCTAACATGTATGTCACTTGACCCGGGACTATACACTGTATCAAATAGGTTACAGAGAGTAGTGCAGGGCCTTACATATATGTCACTCGACCCGGGACTATACACTGTATCAAATAAGTAACCGAGAGAGGTGATGGGCCTAACATATATGTCACACGACCGGGGACTATAAAATGTATCAAATAGGTTACCGAGAGTATTGCAGGGCCTAACAGATATGTCACTCGATCCGGGACTATACACTTTATCAAATAGTTTACAGAGAGTAGTGCAGGGCCTAACAGATATGTCACTCGACAATAGGTTACCGAGAGTAGTGCATGGCCTTACATATATGTCCCTCGACCAAGGACTATACATTGTATTAAATAGGTTACAGAGAAAAGTGCAGGGCCTAACAGATATGTCACTCGACCGGGGACTATACAATGTATTACATAGGTTACAGAGAGTAGTGCAGGGCCTAACAGGTATGTCATTCGACCGGGGACTATACAATGTACCAAATAGGTTACCGAGAGTAGTGCATGGCCTTACATATATGTCACTCGACCAAGGACTATACATTGTATTAAATAGGTTACAGAGAAAAGTGCAGGGCCTAACAGATATGTCACTCGACCGGGGACTATACAATGTATTACATAGGTTACAGAGAGTAGTGCAGGGCCTAACAGATATGTCACTCGACCCGGGACTATACAATGTATCAAATAGGTAACCGAGAGAAGTGCAGGGCCTAACAGATATGTCACTCGACCGGGGACTATACAATGTATTACATAGGTTACAGAGAGTAGTGCAGGGCCTAACAGGTATGTCACTCGACCCGGGACTATACACTGTATTAAATTGATTACCGAGAGTAGTGCAGGGCCGAACAGGTATGTCACTCGACCCGGGACTATACACTGTATCAAATAGGTTACCGAGAGAAGTGACGGGCCTTACATATATGTCACTCGACCCGGGACTATACAATGTATCAAAAAGATATGTCACTCGATCAAGGACTATACAATGTATTAAATAGGTTACAGAGAAAAGTGCAGGGCCTAACAGATATGTCACTGGATCCGGGACTATACACCATATCAAATAGGTTACAGAGAGTTGTGCAGGGCCTAACAACCAGGGACTATACAATGTATTAAATAGGTTACAGAGAGTAGTGCAGGGCCTAACAGATATGTCACTGGATCCGGGACTATACACCATATCAAATAGGTTACAGAGAGTTGTGCAGGGCCTAACAGATATGTCACCCGACCCATGACTATACACTTTATCAAATAGGTTACAGAGATTAGAGCAGGGCCTGACAGATATGTCACTCGACCAAGGACTATACACTGTATTAAATAGGTTACCGAGAGTATTGCAGGACCTAACAGGTATGTCACTCGACCCGGGACTATAAAATGTATCAAATAGGTTACCGAGAGTAGTGCAGTGCGTAACAGATATGTCACTCGACCCGGGACTATACACTTCTAACATATATGTCACTCGACCGGGGATTATAAAATTTATCAAATAGGTTACCGAGAGAAGTGCAGGGCCTTACATATATGTCACTCGACCCGGGACTATACACGGTATCAAATAGGCTACAGAGAGTAGTGCAGGGCCTAACAGATATTTCACTCGACCAAGGACTATACAATATATCAACTGTACTAAATAGGTAACCGAGAGAAGTGCAGGGCCTTACATATATGTCACTCGACCCGGGACTATACACTTTATCAAATAGGTTACAGAGAACAGTGCAGGGCCTAACAGATATGTCACTGGATCCGGGACTATACACCATATCAAATAGGTTACAGAGAGTTGTGCAGGGCCTAACAACCAGGGACTATACAATGTATTAAATAGGTTACAGAGAAAAGTGCAGGGCCTAACAGATATGTCACTCGATACGGGACTATACACCATATCAAATAGGTTACAGAGAGTTGTGCAGGGCCTAACAGATATGTCACTCGATCAAGGACTATACAATATATCAACTGTACTAAATAAGTAACCGAGAGAAGTGCAGGGCCTAACAAATATGACACTCGACCCGGGACTATACAATGAGTGCAGGGCCTAACAAATATGACACTCGACCCGGGACTATACAATGTAACAAATAGGGTACTGAGAGTAGTGCAGGGCCTAACAGATATTTCACTCGACCAAGGACTATACAATATATCAGCTGTACTAAATAAGTAACCGAGAGAAGTGCAGGGCCTAACAGATATGTCACTCGATCCGGGACTATACACTTTATCAAATAGGTTACAGAGAGTTGTGCAGGGCCTAACAGATATGTCACTCGACCCGGGACTATACACTTTATCAAATAGGTTACAGAGAGTAGTGCAGGGCCTGACAGATATGTCACTCGACCAAGGACTATACAATATATCAACTGTACTAAATAAGTAACCGAGAGAAGTGCAGGGCCTAACAAATATGACACTCGACCCGGGACTATACAATGTAACAAATAGGGTACTGAGAGTAGTGCAGGGCCTAACAGATATGTCACTCGACCCGGGACTATACAATGTATCAAATAGGTAACCGAGAGAAATGCAAGGCCTAACCGATATGTTACTCGATCAAGGACTATACAATGTATTAAATAGGTTACAGAGTGTAATGCGGGACCTAAAAGATATGTCACTCGACCCGGGACTATACAATGTATC
>NW_018406321.1:0-291 GCF_002113885.1 Mizuhopecten yessoensis
CGCGCAAAAACCTCCGAGGACACTCATTCTTCCCAAATATGCATTGTTATCGACGTATTTCGGTACTTTGTACTTATAACAAACTCGCGGGCGCGCAAAAACCTCGGAGGACACTCGGAGGACACTCATTACCCGGAGGACACTCATTAGGGTGACCCGATAACTTATTCACATACTACCTTATGCGTATAATGTTTAAGCCACAAAGATATTGTACAAAGTCTTTGTCATAGAAATGTTTGTATCAAATATGATTGTATTATAGTATAAAAAGCTTCCGTATAACAGCGA
>NW_018406321.1:9183-9559 GCF_002113885.1 Mizuhopecten yessoensis
ATTATATTCATTGTAACTTCCTTCTGAATGCATTGGCGTCTTGCGAGTTCTATACATTGTATCTTCCTCCTGAATTCATTGTCTTAACATGATTTCTTTACATTGTAACTTTCTTCTGAATACTTTGGCGTCACACGATTTATATACATTGTAACTTACTTTTGATTACATTGGCGTCTAACGATTTATATACATTGTAACTTCCTTCTGAATGCATTGGCGTCTTGCGATTTCTATACATTGTATCTTCCTCCTGAATTCATTGTCTTCACATGATTTCTTTACATTGTAACTTTCTTCTGAATACTTTGCCGTCTTAAGATTTCTGTATATTGTAACTTTCTTCTGAATACATTGGCGTCACACGATTTCTATA
>NW_018406322.1:0-291 GCF_002113885.1 Mizuhopecten yessoensis
ACCTCGACAGACACTGTCGATATGTCTTAAACCACAACAGACAACTGTCAACGTGTCTGAAACCACAACAGACAACTGTCAACGTTTCTGAAACCACAACAGACAACTTTTAACATGTCTTAACCCACAACAAACAACTATCAACGTGTATTAAACTGCAACAGACAAATGTCAACGTTTTTGAAACCACTACAGAAAACTGTCAACATTCCTTTAACCACAACAGACAACAGTCAACGTGTCTTAAACCATAATAGACAACTGTTAACGTTTCTGAAGCCTCAATAGACA
>NW_018406322.1:2596-2923 GCF_002113885.1 Mizuhopecten yessoensis
TTAAACCACAACAGACAACTGTCAACGTGTCTTAAACAATAACAGACAACTGACAATATATCTTAAACCAAAACAGACAACTATCAAAGTGTTTTAAACCACAACAGACAATTGTCAACGTGTCTTAAATCACAACAGACAACTGTCATCGTGTCTTTTACCACAACAGACAAGTGTCCACATGTCTTGAGCCATAACAGATAACTTTCAACTTGCCGCGAACCTCGGCAGACACTGTCAATATGTCTTATACCTCGGCTGACAACTTTCACCATGCCTTAAACCTCGACAGACACTGTCGATATGTCTTAAACCACAACAGACAAC
>NW_018406323.1:0-291 GCF_002113885.1 Mizuhopecten yessoensis
CTATAGACAATATTTTATCTTTAACACATCTGTCCTAGGATTATCGAAGATATTATATTGGTGTACCTTTTATTTCAGCATTATTTCTAAAAGGTCAAACAATATACAAATTGCAATCTGCCTGGTGGTAGTATATTTGTTTAATGATTTTGATGGGGACTTTGTCCAGTAATGAAGGAAATAAATGGGTGCCTGCTATACTTGTAGCAAATATATATGGATGCATCCTCTACAGTCTGTATCTACTATTAGATTGACATACCTGCTTTTATGATAGTTGGTGGCAGACCA
>NW_018406323.1:1480-1645 GCF_002113885.1 Mizuhopecten yessoensis
GGTTAGATATCATTACCCTAGGCTATTAGTTAAATATAATCACCATAGGCTACTGGTTAGATATCGTCACCCTATGCTACAGGTTAAATATCATCACCCTAGGCTACTAGTTAGATATCATCACCCTGGGCTATTGGTTAGATATCATCACCCTTGGCTACTGGT
>NW_018406323.1:3444-4410 GCF_002113885.1 Mizuhopecten yessoensis
ATAATCAATATGTCTGAAGTCTGTTAATAAAAAGCTACCAGTTCTACAATGCTAGTGATATAACAATATCTTTCACTGGTTAATAACCATTGTTTATGACATGCCATACACATAAAATGCTCTTCCTCAAGTCTCTGTTTTGCAAATATGAACAAGTTAACCATGCGTAACAGGTTTGAATGGGTGGGTTTTTCAAAAAGATGAAGTTTTGGCTGATTCCAGTAAATCCATCATTCTCCACCCCTCCCACCACCACTAGTACCACCAATATTCATCCCCCTCCGCCTCCCCGCCCCGATTCCCCTATGACCTTAAATGACCTTAGCTGTTGAAAGGACATTACACCCTATAAACCAAACCTAACCATCCCCAATGACCTGATCTGAAGAACTGTTTAATAAAAGGTGTGCAGGCTAATCTGTATAGTACAAGTAAGATGATTTTGACTCTTAAGATAGAGGACATACTTAACACTAATACTGTGTTGACCGTAACTTACCATAGCGATCATCTTTGGGAAACAGATCATCACCATGTAAACCCATCTTGTTATTAAAGTCTTTCAATAGATCAGCTATTTCTTCAGGTGTGTATTCTTCATCACAAAGCATGGCACCTGGAAGTAAGAACTCAGTTTCACATAAATCTCAAATATTATAAATTTGAATAAATTAATAACGGGTGGATTATTTTAATGTTCTTCAAATAAAAATTCCAATTAAAAAATCATCTTCAGCCTTTTTCTGGTGACTTTCAACCTACAAGTTCGGAAGTCCATCTCTCAACTAGTCTATAGACAATATTTTATCTTTAACACATCTGTCCTAGGATTATCAAAGATATAATATTGGTGTACCTTTTATTTCAGCATTATTTCTAAAAGGTCAAACAATATACAAATTGCAATCTGCCTGGTGGTATTATATTTGTTTAATGATTTTGATGGGGACTTTGTCCAGTAATGAA